>NC_134353.1:847490428-847725428 GCF_048569485.1 Anomaloglossus baeobatrachus
GCTGCGTTTACTCCTCTGAACATTTCACCTCTGCTTGCGATAGTTACAATATTCTGGACATTCATGCTCTAGTTTGTTACGGACTCGTATCTAATTCTGTATTTTGGCGTATCGGTTGCTCTATGCGTTATTGTATTTGCTGTCTGAACAGTCACATAATAGTGCGGTTACTCTTACATTTCATTTGTAGTTGTCTTCTGTTACACTTTGACTTTTACACTGTTTATTGTTTGCTTAATACAGAGCATTCACCCAACCCTTGTCTCAGTTTTGTTATATTCCACGCTATTAGATTCCAGAGTATCTGCATAAGTATTACAGGCTTCTTCCTGGCAGAGTGGCCTTTCAGCCCATGTTGATACAGTACTCGTTTCACTGTGGATAATAATGAGACACTCTTACCAGCCTCTGCCAGCATCTTCACAAGGTCTCTTGCTTTTGTTCGTGGATTGATATGCACATGTCTGACCAAAGCAAGTTTTTCTCTGGTACACAGAATCCGTCTCCGTTCTGAGCAATATGATGGCTGGGCATTCCCATTTTGTTTGTACTTGCGTATAATTGTTTGTACAGATGAACAAGGCATCTTCAGATATCTGGAAATTGCACACATTGATGAACCAGACTTGTGCAAGTCAACAATACTCTTCCTGAGATCTTGGCTGATTTCTTTTGACTTTCCCATGATGCTACAAAAAGAAGCAGTGTGCTTCTGTGTTTCAGGTGTGCATTAAAGGGAACCGGTCACCAGAATTTTTGCATTTAAACTAAAAGAATCCCCCTTTGCAGCTCCTGGGCTGCATTCTAGAAAGGATCATCTTCCTATTGGCCCCCTTTTCAGACCTAAATAAATACTTTATAAAATCTTACCTTTTGGTATACTAATGATGTTTTCTGGCGACGGGGGCGGGCTTTTTCGTCCGTTATTCCCCCTCCTGCCGCTGTTCGCCATCCCCCATTGTTCATTTACATACATGAGGCCGCCTCCCTCATGTAACGCAGTGCTCCTGAGTTCTCGCGCATGCCCAGTGGCACTATCGCAGGACTGAGCATTGTGCAAATTGCAAGCGCTGGTGAGGTTACTGCGCAGGCGCGAGAATATGGGCGGCGCTGTGAATGTCATCACCAGCGTCATCCAAGTACCCGCCCATAGTCTCGTGCCTGCGGTAATAGGTAACATGGATGATATGGCCAGCGCTAGCGCATAACGGTGGAGGCAGAGGGAAAAGCGCGGGCACAATGTTATGGGCGGGTACTTGGATGATGCTGGTGATGACATCCACGGCATCGCCCATAATTTTGCGCCTGCGCAATAACCTCACCAGCGCTCACAATTTGCACAATGCTCAGTCCCACGATAGTGCCACTGGGCATGCGCGAGAACTCAGGAGCACTGCGTTACATGAGGGCGGCCTCATGTATGTAAATGAATAATGGGGGACTGCGAACAGCGGCAGGAGGGGGGAATAACGGACGAAAAACAGCACGCCCCCGTCGCCAGAAAACATCATTAGCATACCAAAAGGTAAGATTTTATAAAGTGTTTACTTAGGTCTGAAAGGGGGGCCAGTAGGAAGATGAACCTTTCTAGAATGCAGCCCAGGAGCTGCAGAAGGGGATTCTTTTAGTATAATTGCGAAAATTCTGGTGACAGGTTCCCTTTAAAATATATCCACAGATGTGTCTATAATTAACTCAGATGTTATCAGAAGCTTCCAAAGACATGACATCATCATTGGGCTGTCCCATATTGTTTAAAGACATAGTATATGTAAACTTTTGAATTTGCAGAAAGTAATAAAAATGCTTTAAAGCATGTTATCTATGTCATTATTCTGGAATTTGGCAAATATAAATAATTTTGGTAATTGTAATTGACCTAAAACGGGAAAGGTTTATTCTGATTTCATGTCAATAGTGAGAAAAACACGCATATGAGTCTTTTTAGATAGTGTAAGTAAACTTCTGGTTTCAACTGTATATATACAGCATATATACAGTGTAAATATATATATATATATATATATATATATATTGATGTGCAAAAGGGTAACAATGCTTTGAACTTTTGAATTCCAGGCTCCATAATTCACCATCCACTATAGCTTTGAACGTGAGACTACATTCACTTTATAGACAATCATCTTGGCTATCTCATATATAAATTTGAATTGCAGCTATTTAGCATATGATTAGTTATGCAAATTCTTGTCATGTCACGGCATTGTTACTGTTTTGCTCCAGGTGGTGGAAAAATCTTTTTCTTCCTGTATGCTACAAATTACAACCTGTTCTCACATTTCCTAATAGCTCAGTGTGTTATTAGGTAGATTCCCAAATGAAACGTCACTGGTTCGAATCGAGGAGCAACCATGAAGAAGATTTACCAAGAAAAGAGAAAGGCATCATCCAACTCATCATCTTTTACTACATGACTCAAAGGAAAAAAATAGACATCCCTACGTTTCGGCACCTTGTGCCTTTCTCAAGGTAAGTCTATGGAAGTGGAGTCATGACTCAGCTTCCCTAGACTCACCTTGAGAAGGGCACAAGGTGCCGAAATGTTGGGATGTCTATTTTTTTCCTTTGAGTCATGTAATAAAATATTTTTGAATGCACAGCATATCTCCCCTTCTTTGGAGTGCCAGATTTATTCTACACTTAAAGACTATTTTTTCTGAGCACCCTTTAGGAGACAGTGAGCGAGATTAATCTTTGCTAGTCATGTGACTCATTACTGTTACAAGGTTTCAGGTGTGAATGGGGAGCAGATGTGAGCTGGAAAAAAGAATTGTTGTTCTACATGAAGTTAGCCTAGGCTATAAGAAGATTGTCAACATCCTGAAACTGGGATGCAGCATGGTGGCCAAGACCATACAGCGGTTTAACATGACAAGTTCCACTCAGAACAGGCCTCGCCATGGTTGACGAAAGAAGTTGAGTGCACGAGCTCAGCGGCATATCCAGAGGTTGTCTTTTCAATATAGACGTATGAGTGATGCCAGCATTGCTGCAGAGGCTAAATGAGTGTGGGGTCTGCCTGTCAGTGCTCAGACCATATGCATCAAGTTGGTCTGCATGGCTGTCGTCCTTGAAGGAAACCTCTTCTAAAGATGATGCACAAGAAAGCCTGCAAACAGTTTGCTGAAAACAAGAAAACTAGGGACATGGATTACTGGAACCATGTCTTGTGGTCTGATGAGACCAAAATAAACTTATTTTGTTCAGATGATGTCAAGCGTGTGTGATGGCAACCAGATGAGGAGGACAAAGTCAAGTGTGTCTTTCTACAGTTAAGCATGGTGGTGGTGGAACTGTCATGGTTTGGCGCTGCATGAGTGCTGCCAACTGTGGGGAGCTGCAGTTCATTGAGGGACCATGAATGCCAACATCTACTGTGACATACTAAAGAGCATGATCTCCTCTCTTCAGAAACTTGGCCACAGGACAGTATTCCAACATGATTATGACCCCAACCACATCTCCAAGATGACCACTGCCTTGCCAAAGAAACTGAGGGTAAAGGTGCTGGACTGGCCAAGCAAGTCTCCAGACCTCCAGATGCCATATTGAGCATCTGTGGGGCATCCTCAAACAGAAGATGGAGGAGCCCAAGGTCTCTAACATACACCAGTTTCATGAGGGAGATGTGGAAGAAGATTTCTATGGCTCCTGTGAAGCTCCCTGCTCAAGAAGTTAAGGTAGTGCTTGAAAATAATGATGGCCACCCAAAATTGTGCTTTGGGCACAATTTGGCCATTTCCATTAAGGTTGTATTTGTGACGCCCTGGGCAAGCCAGGGGTCACAGGTCACAACACCACACGCACCCCACATTCCCTGCAAGTACATCAAGCTAACCCAAAATCCTTGTTGCCTTCCTCCAGGGGCTGATGTCCACACCAGGGGGTGGGCCAGGCGGTTGGCTCCGCCCACCGAGGAGTTCACAGCCCTGGAGGCGGGAGGAACCAGGCAGATAGAGTTTGGAGGAAGAAGTGGAAAGATCAGTTAAGGAAGTGAAAGTAGAAGGAAGTGAAGTGGTAAAGGAGGACAGTAAGAGTGGTGACAGAAAAGGAACAGTTAAGCAAGCCTGAAGTTGGTCCGGGTGTGTGCCCCGGACTGTGACAGCAAGGTCAGCAGACGGCGGTGATAGTCTGCAGGGGGACTGCTTGGAGGTTGCTGGCAGGACCGCGGATGGGTAGTGACTCGGCGGTACCGGAGCAGTATACGAAGAACAGTCAGCACCAGGGCAGGGGCCTTTCGGATCCCGGCAAGGCTAGGAGTCGCCATAATTTGCCAAATCCGTCAGTGAAGGGGACGTCTGTCTCCTAACAACCAAGTCCCGATTGAAGGCAACAGCCCGACCGTGAAGGGGAGACACCACCACCGCCAGGGCACCAGTTTCCCAGGGCCAGCGCCTGCGGGCAAGAGTAGAGCTCCTTCGGCCCAACTTGAAGCCGAGGAGTGGGTAACCGGTGTGAACCCATCGCTACCAAAAGGACTTTACATAGGTGCAGGGAAGAGACCGTCACCGCTAACTGCAGGGAACATCAGCACCGTGAACCGTCCGAGGGACCCGTTCAACCAGCCGTTTGTTTACCGAGAACTGTGTCATGTTTACTGGCTGAGTGAGTACCTCCGTGCCGTGCGGCACAGCGCTGTCCCTGCGCCCCTGCACCTCCACAGGCCTCATCCCCGCCTGTCCGCCATCCCAATCCCATCACCGGGCCCCGGGAGCACCACAACCCCTACCCACGGAGGGCACCTCAACAACTGGCTGCTCCATACCATCACTCCCGGGCTCCCCATACAGAGCAGCTTTGGTGTTAACAAATCACCACAACCGTGGGTGGCGTCACGGACAATAAACTATCCCAAAACACCAAATCCCCTTTTCACTCACGGGCGAGGAGCGCCGCTCGAGTCCCCGGGATCCGGCCCATCGCTCGAGCCACCGAGCAGCGGCAGGCCGCAGCAGCCGCGGCAGCCGGACCCGAGCAGTGGGAGAGCGTGGCGTCCCCTCCTCCGCCCGCGACAACTTGGCGTCACAAACAGGATCTTACCGCTCTGCCGTTGGGTAGAGGTGCGCCTTGTGACCGCCGGAGGTATCCGGCCGGAAAAGTTCAGAAGTCGCCATCTTTGGCGCGAAAAGTTCCCGCTCGAGCGTCTTCTCGAGTAGCAGAGGCGCGAAGGCCAAAACCCCGCCCCGATAGAGGAGGGGCCGAAAAGAGGCTAAGGGGGACGGAAACAAGATGTCTGCGCCCGACGGAGCCACTGGAGGAGCGGTGGTCGCAGCCGCATGTAACTAGCGCTGTAGCGTGCAGGGACGCCAGGACTCTGCTGAAACACGTTCCTGGATCCAGAAGCAAGATGTGCCAGAAGCTCCAGGCCCAAGTCCACTTCATGCTGGCGAAGTGGATGTCGGAGATGAAGGGCCTGGCCGCAACCGTTTGGGCATCCGAAGTGGAGGTGGTCTCAGAGGAGCAGGTAAGCGACCCACGCCCCTATGTCCCCGAGGGATCGGTCGATACGGCTGAGGGGCCCGGCCTGCTGCCGTCCACCACGCTACCTCCCTCACTGCCCATGCCTGCGGCCAACGCCCCGACCGACCCGTTACCCCTGCCACCGGTAGCGGAGCCCGCAGCGTCTGTGGGAGAGGGCCCAGACCTGTGGCCCCCGGGCCTTACCTTTACCACCGCCCTGGCACCCGTCCCGGCCTCCGTCCCAGCCGCGACGGAGATGATGACGGCCCCGGCAGTCCGCCCGGCCGTAGCGGAGGCGATCCTCGATCAAACGCCAACACCGCAAGTCACGTTGACCGCTCCCAGGCACCGGGCCTCGGCTGAGGCACGGGGGGATGTAGCTGCCAAGCGGCAGAGCAGGCCACGTCACAGCGGGGTCACTCATTACTGAAGGTGCCGGTCGTAGCCGACAAGGAGGGACTCTGGCTGGGTCCGTCCCCCGCACACGCTGAACAGGAGCAAGCAGAAAGTGCTCCAGACTGGGAGCGGCGGCAACAGCAGCTGCGCAGGGAGATCGATGCCCGAGAGGGGTGTAGAGCGGATGTGCATGCCCGCATGTATATGGAAGAAGATCGCCTGCAGCGAGCTACTATTGGGGTCCAGAGCGGTGCACCATGTGAAGGTGGCACTAGAGCCCCACGAGTGGGAATGGACTGTTGAGCCACAAAAGGCAGCGGAGTGCCGCTGCACAGTCCCCGTTGGGACCGAAAGAAAACAGGTGTGTTTAAGTGTGATTGTTTAAAAGTTTGAAAAATGAAGAATTGATTACCGAAGTTCACCTGATTAGCATGTGATTGAAACCGGCCGTTGCCGGCACCGTTGTCCCCGTGGGGACCGTTTGAAAAGTTTGCATGAGGAACTGCTCATGGACAAGCCCGTGAACTTGCAGGGCAACCACAAACGTTAAGTGGCTTGTGAATAAAAATGATATGTTGTGCAGCTACCGTAACCGCCTCTGGAGAGGCAGGTTGGAGGGAGGGCCCGCAGTGGAGCAGGCTGGGGCCCAGCCACCACAGGGACCGGTGGCTACCCTCTGGAGGGGAAGGACAGATCCCGCTCGGGTAACTTGTGCTGGACTAGGGTCAAGGAGTGCTGCCTGGGTTTTAGGGGCAGCACAGGGCCAGGTTACTTGGGTGGGAGAGAGCGGCAGCCGCAACTGTTTAATGTTACCGTTTGCAACGTTTAAGAACTGAACCTCCCGATGTGGGATGATGCCATAAATTGTAAATATGTTACCGTTTTTCTATTTTCACAGAAAACAAAGAGGAAAATAAAACCGGTGTTGGACGGGCAGCCCGAGGACGGTCTGCGTTTTGCTAAGAGGGAATGTGACTCCCTGGGCAAGCCAGGGGTCACAGGTCACAACACCACACGCACCCCACATTCCCTGCAAGTACATCAAGCTAACCCAAAATCCTTGTTGCCTTCCTCCAAGGGCTGATCTCCACACCAGGGGGTGGGCCAGGCGGTTGGCTCCACCCACCGAGGAGTTCACAGCCCTGGAGGCGGGAGGAACCAGGCAGATAGAGTTTGGAGGAAGAAGTGGAAAGATCAGTTAAGGAAGTGAAAGTAGAAGGAAGTGAAGTGGTAAAGGAGGACAGTAAGAGTGGTGACAGAAAAGGAACAGTTAAGCAAGCCTGAAGTTGGTCCGGGTGTGTGCCCCGGACTGTGACAGCAAGGTCAGCAGACGGCGGTGATAGTCTGCAGGGGGACTGCTCGGAGGTTGCTGGAAGGACCGCGGACGGGTAGTGACCCGGCGGTACCGGAGCAGTATACGAAGAACAGTCAGCACCAGGGCAGGGGCCTTTCGGATCCCGGCAAGGCTAGGAGTCGCCATAATTTGCCAAATCCGTCAGTGAAGGGGACGTCTGTCTCCTAACAACCAAGTCCCGATTGAAGGCAACAGCCCGACCGTGAAGGGGAGACACCGCCACCGCCAGGGCACCAGTTTCCCAGGGCCAGCGCCTGCGGGCAAGAGTAGAGCTCCTTCGGCCCAGCTTGAAACCAAGGAGTGGGTAACCGGTGGGAACCCATCGCTACCAAAAGGACTTTACATAGGTGCAGGGAAGAGACCGTCACCGCTAACTGCAGGGAACATCAGCACCGTGAACCGTCCGAGGGACCCGTTCAACCAGTCGTTTGTTTACCGAGAACTGTGTCGTGTTTACTGGCTGAGTGAGTACCTCCGTGCCGTGCTGCACAGCGCTGTCCCTGCGCCCCTGCACCTCCACAGGCCCCATCCCCGCCTGTCCGCCATCCCAATCCCATCACCGGGCCCCGGGAGCACCACAACCCCTACCCACGGAGGGCACCTCAACAACTGGCTGCTCCATACCATCACTCCCGGGCTCCCCATACAGAGCAGCGGTGGTGTTAACAAATCACCACAACCGTGGGTGGCGTCACGGACAATAAACTATCCCAAAACACCAAATCCCCTTTTCACTCACGGGCGAGGAGCGCCGCTCGAGTCCCCGGGATCCGGCCCATCGCTCGAGCCACCAAGCAGCGGCAGGCCGCAGCAGCCGCGGCAGCCGGACCCGAGCAGTGGGAGAGCGCGGCGTCCCCTCCTCCGCCCGCGACATATTCACTTTTGTTGACAGCATTTTTTACATTAATGGCTGTGTGTAGAGTTATTTAGCAGGCACCAAATTTACACTGTTATTCATAAACTACTGTGCATTGTATCAAAGTGTCATATCTTCAGTGTTGTCCCATGAGAAGATATATTAAAATATTTACAAAATTGTGAGCGTATACTCACTTTTATGATATACTGTATTGTGACATAACAGTGTAACTATTATTCCTGTATCATTTAGGCTCTATGTACGGTCAGTTATCCATAGTCCTCCAGGTGTGGCCACTGTATTTCAAGGCCCTAATTATACGTAGAGATGTCATTCCCTGAGAAAATTCCCACCATACAGCTGTCAAGTCAGCTCCGCTGTGCTCCTCCGCGGCCGTCAAGGCTGGAATGTCACTGGAATTCCTTCTCACTTCTCTTAAGCCAAATTTTTTATAGAAGAAATAGATATCTATCTGCCATTTCCTTATTCTTTTTCAGGAAAACATAGGGTTGTTGACTTCCTCTCTCCTCCCTTCCTTCCTTCTTTCCGAAGGTACTCATCTGAAAAAGGAGAAGCAAATGATTGTTCCTGTTCTCTTTCTTAAGTCACTTTTATGCACTGTCCTCACTAAACGCTCCACCAAATCTCACTGGCAGGGAGCGTGGAAGGACAAGACTGATAAAAGGGTGGTAAGAGCATCAGTGAGAAGACACAGCCCTCCCTCCTCAGGGATCAGTAAGTAGATTTCCTGCTTACACGCTAAGGACATGAAGATGATGAGTGATAAAATAGAACTAGATGTATAATGCAATTATATAAGTATGGATTTGTCACATGCAGAAAGGACTGATGATAGATACCCACATGTGGTGTTTCTTGGTATCTAACCAGAAATGTCCAGTGGTCTGCACCTGCCAGTCTGTATCTAATAAAATGGCTATTTGATGACAAATTACCCAACATGTTCTATCTATCTATCTATCTATCTATCTATCTACATCTCTTTATCCACTATGAAGTAGCAGAAACATTCCAAATTGCCAAGTGAAAAATGTAAGATTACTTTATTTATCCATGTTCCACAGTCACATTTCAGTTACATATTAATTCTTTTAGTTCCACGAGAAGCTAGAACATAATTGTGATTGTCAGATATACCTGGTAGTAGCACTGACCCTACTACCTTGGTGCTGCTTATGCCTTTCTAAGGCTATGTTCACACGTGGAATCTTTTTTGTCAGTGCATCTTGAGTGCATCTTAAAATACATCAATAACGCACCGCAGCAAAAACGCAACGTGTTTTTACTGCGTTTTGCCCAATGCATTTTTTTTTTAAGTCAAATCTATTGACTGGAAGGCTCAAAAATGTGGTAAAAATGCAAAAAGAATTGACATGCTGCATCTTCAAAAACGCAGCCAAGATGCAGCGAACAAAAGATGCACTGTGTGGACAGCAAAATAGAAATCTCATAGACTTTGCTGGAGGAAGGAAATGCATGTATTTAGGTGCATCTTTGTGACCTCAAAAACGCACCAAATATGCAGCAAAAGATGCAGTGTATGAACATAGCTTTATCTATCTATCTATCTATCCATCCATCCATCCATCCATCCATCTATCTATCTATCTATCTATCCCTTCCATGTACAGTATATACTTAGATGACCATTTATCTGAGCAATATAAACAATATATTAGCAATTAGTTATCAACATTGTATTCTATATTCAGCTCTGTGTGTGTCTAAATTCAGTGAATACAACACTAGTTGTACGTGTATATATATATTATATTATATTATATACACACTTTATCTTTTTAGTAATCGTTTCATGTTGATTTCAGTAGTCTGTTTTATTATTTTTTATTATTTTTTTTAAATCTTATACAATTTATTATCTGCATATTATAATATGTTACATGTATATCTCGTGTGTGTATATATATATATATATATATATATATATATATATATATATATATATATAAAATCTCAATCTGATATTCATAAATGTATTTATATGCATTATTACATTATCTATCTTTCTCTCTATTATCTATCTATCTATTTATCTATCCCTCTATTATCTATCATCTATCTATCTATCTCTCTATTATCTATCTATCTCTCTATCTATCTATCTCTCTATTATCTGTCATCGATCTATCTATCTATCTATCTATCTATCTATCCATCCATCCCTCTATCTATCTATTTATCTATCTATCAATCTATTCATCCATCTATCTATCTATCTATCAATCTATTCATCCATCTATCTATCTATCTATCTATCTATCTATTTATCTATCTATCAATCTATTCATCCATCTATCTATCTATCTATCTATCCCTCTATCTATCTATCTATCTCTCTATTATCTATCTATCTATCTTATAAGAATGATTTTCTTTTTCGGCGCTCTGCAAGTTTCTGCTGAAATGTTTGATGCTGCAATTACCATTGTCCAAATGGGCATTAGAGTCACTAGTAGCATTTTATACTGTAGGCTCCATGGTGGTTTGCACTGTTGCTTTGCAGCGCTGGGGTCTTTGGTTGAAATTCCACCAAGGACAAGATCTGTAAGGAGTTTGTATGTTCTCCCCATCTTTCCCTACAAATACATACAGATAGGGATTTAGGTTGTCCGCCTCAATGGAGACAGTAATGATGATGTATGTACACCACTGTGGAATATGATGGTGCTATATATAAGTAAGCATAGTAAATAAATAAAAAACTAACATTGTTGGGTAAATGGACAGTAATAGCCATATCATATTGTTATCCATATGTCATGCATGTAAAAGCCCCCCTACACATTAGAAAAAAGTCAGCCAAACCGAGTGTTCCTGTTTATGGCAGAATCGGACGAGATAGTGGTCTGTTGAATTATTATTTGGTCGACAGTTATCTAAAGTGTATGGAGTCTAAAACATCAATAATTGTTTAGTAATTTGTATTTCACTTACTTTGTTTAATCTATCACCAATGTTTTATTCTTTTATTCTGTAAATAGATAAAGTTATATATGGAATTTTGTTTGCATTTTTGTTTTCATTGATAGGACTTATTTATAGAATTATATTCTTTTATTCTTCTACAATACTCAGATGTATCCATCTATCTAATCTCATTCTTGCGATATCAGTTTTGCATGAAAGATTTCTTTTAAAAAGCAAAACATAGTCATCAGATGACTGTCTGCTACTCCTTGCCATGCTTTTCTAGTACATTAATGTTTATGGAGGGCAAAAATGCAGAAATTATTATATTTAGAGAGATGGGAATGTAACACCTGTCCTTGTGATTGGTGGTATACAATGTATTTTATCACCGCTCATGTATAATACCCTTGTCTTGAAGACATAGAAATGAGGACTAGATCTTCACAGTGGGTTGGTGTGATTTTGAGACTGTAAGCCCACGCTACTCAATAAAAACTATAAACTATAATAATTGATTATAACAAGGTAAAGGTGCATTATTTAAAAAAATGTGCATAATTTACATTCCATATGTCCTGTTATAACTGCACCATGTTGTTAGAATAATAACTGATACTATATATCATATACTGTATCCTCACCCATCCCTTGTAGACTGTGAGCCCTCGTGGGCAGGGACCTGTCTCCTCCTGTACCTGTCTGTGCCTTGTATTGTTTCTGATTACTGTACTTGTCCCTATTATGTATACCCCTTTCACATGTAAAGCGCCATGGAATAAATATCAATGGCGCTATAATAACAAATATATATATAGGTAAAGATGGTTGACCTCGGGGAGATCAACATCCAACACCGCGGAGACAGCATCACTTGTTTCTCAACGCAGTGACACTAGAACAAGGCCCCCTGGGAAAATATGCAAAACAAGAATGCCGTGGAGAGACCATCACATGTTTCTCAACGCTGGCAGGAAACTAGCCAGGTCTTTCACCGGGAAGGAGCAACCACGGGAAGGGCAGTCTCCAGTCAAGGAAACCGCCTATACCAAAACATGGTATCCATCCACAGACAGCTGTTTCAGGGTATTTGCCCCTCATCAGTGTGAAGTAGGAAACTGGCTAGTGGGAGCAATGCCTAGTAGAAGACTACATAGATAAGGATGGTTGACCTCGGGGATAGTGTCTCCGCGGCATTCTTGTTTTGTATATATACAGTTCAGACCAAAAGTTTGGACACACCTTCTCATCTCTAGAACATCTGTTAAGAGGAGACTTTGTGCAGCAGGCCTTCATGGTAAAATAGCTACTAGGAAACCACTTCTAAGGACAGGCATCAAGCAGAAGAGACTTGTTTGGGCTAAAGAACACAAGGAATGGACATTAGACCAGTGGAAATCTGTGCTTTGGTCTTTTGAGTCCAAATTTGAGATCTTTGGATCCAACCATTGTGTCTTTGTAGAAAAGGTGAATGGATGGACTCTACATGCCTGGTTCCCACCGTGAAGCATGGAGGAGGAGGTGTGACGGTGTAGGGGTGCTTTGCTGGTGACACTGTTGAGGATTTATTAAAAATTGAAGGCATACTAAACCAGCATGGCTACCACAGCATCTTGCAGTGGCATGCTATTCCATCCGGTTTGCATTTAGTTGGACCATCATTTATTTTTCAACAGGACAATGACCCCAAACACACCTCCAGGCTGTGTAAGGGCTATTTGACTAAGAAGGAGATTGATGGGATGCTACGCCAGATGACCTGGTCTCCACAGTCACCAGACCTGAACCCAATCGAGATGGTTTGGGGTGAGCTGGACCGCAGAGTGAAGGCAAAAGGGCCAACAAGTGCTAAACATTTCTGCGAACTCCTTGAAGACTGTTGGAAAACCATTTCCGGTGACTACCTCTTGAAGCTCATCAAGAGAATGCCAAGAGTGTGCAAAGCAGTAATCAAAGCAAATGGTGGCTACTTTGAAAAACCTAGAATATAAGACATATTTTCAGTTCTTTCACACTTTTTGAAGTATATAACATGTTTTGTTATACAAATGGTTATTTAATTTTTGTGCATTGGATAAAGCAAAAAAAAAAAAATCAGAGAAAAAAAACATAATTTGGACATAATTTCACACAAAACTGGGTTGGATAAAATTGTTGGCACCTTCAGCTTAATATTTGGTTGCACACTTTTTGGAATAAATAACTGCAATCAATCACTTCCTACCTATAACCCTCATCAAGCTTCTTATCTCTCAAATTAAATTTTTGACTCTTCTATTGGAAACTGCTCCAGGTCTCATGTGAAGGCGTCTTCTTCCAACAGCAAATTTAAGATTTCTCCACAGGTGTTCAATGAGATTTACTGCAGATCCGGACTCATTTCTGCCACTTCAGCACTCTTCAGTGCTATTCCATCTATTTCTGGGGGCTACTTGAAATATGTTTGGGATAATTGTTTTGCTGGAAGACCCATGACCTAAAATGCACTCAAACTCAGCTTTCTGACAGTGGGCACTCATTGTGACCCAAAATCCTTTGGTAATTTTCAGAGTTCATGATGCCTTGCACATAATCAAAGCACCCAGTGCTAGAGGGAGCAAAACAAACCAAAAACCACCTTTGAATCTCCACCATATATGAACGTAGATCCTGTGTTCTTTTCTATGTAGGCCTCATTTCATCTTCAGTAAACAGTAGAATGATGAGCTTTACTAAAGAGCTTCACCTTGGTCTCGTTTGTCCACAAGATGATTTCAAAGAAGAATTTGGCTTAGGCTGCTTTCACACTATGTTTTTTTAACAGCCGTCATGAACGTTTTTTTAACGCAAAAGCGGATCCAGTGCAAATGCGTTTTCATTTCAATGCATTTGCAATGGACTCGCGTTAACATGCGTTCACCTGCGTTTGTGTGCCTTATAGTGAGGATCTAGCAACTTGCAGTTTTTTAACATTTTTCAAAAACGCTACTTGTAGCGTTTTTGAGCTGCGTCCAAATACTGCAAATTGCTGGATCCTGACTAAACAGCATGCAAACGCATGTGAACGCTGGCATGCTGACAGACAGGATCCTGCTTCCTCTACTGAGCATGCACAGAAACCAGTCTCAGGTGATCAGTCCCTCTCTCTCCTCCCTCTCTCACCCTCTCCCTCCACACTCTCATTCCTCCCTCTCTCTCTCTGTCTCTCCCCCTCCCTCTCCTGTCTCTCTCTCCCACCTGAGAGCTGCAGACACTCGTAACCAAGGTAAATATCGGGTAACCACTTCTCTTAGTTACCCGATGTTTACGTTGGTTACGTGTACAGACGCTCGTAACCAAGATAAATATCGGGTATCCAAGCAAGTTACCCGATGTTTACCTTGGTTACGAACCTCCGCAGTTGTAAGAAGCCGGCTCCCAGTCTGGCACGTTTAGTTCCCCTCACTCCCGATCACATGACTCCAATGCCCGCCCCTAAACATCCAGTGACAGGATCCTGCAAAATAACACATGCGTTAGCATGCGTTTTTTGCTGTAAAAGCAGGATCCGCTTTTACAGCAAAAAAACGTTCATGACGCATGTTAAAAAAACGTAGTGTGAAAGCAGCCTTAGTCAAGAACATTTTGGCAAACTGCAGTTTAGCTTTTACATGTCTCTATATCAGCAGTGCGGTCCTCCTGGGTCTCCTGCCATAGCATTTTCATTTAATTCAAATGTCAATGGATAGTTCGAACTGACTCTGATGCACCCTGAGCCAGCAGGACAGCTTGAATATCTTTGGAACTTGATTGAGACTGCTTATCCACCATTCAGATTATCCTATGTGCAAAATTTCATCAATTTTTCTCTGCCGTCCACGTCCTGAGAGATTAGATACAGTGCCAGGGCTGTAAACTTCTTTATTATGTTATTCCCCATGGACAAAGGAACGTCAAGATTTCTGGAGATTTACTTGTAACCTTGAGATTGTTGATATTTTTCAATAATGTTGGTTCTCAAGTCCTCAGACAGTTCTCTTCTCCTCTTTCTGGTTTCCATGCTTAGTGTGGCGCATACAGACACACAATGCAAAGATCGAGTCAACATCTCCCCTTTTTATCCAGTTTCAGGTGTGATTTTTATATTGCCCACACCTGTTACTTGCCACAGGTGAGTTTGAACAATCATCACAAGCTTGAAACAAAGTTGTTTACCCTTAATAATAGAAAGGTGCTAACAATTTTATCAGGCCCAATTTTGGGATTTTGAGTGAGATTATGTTAAAATTCGCCTTTTTTTCTCAGTTTTATTATGTTGTTCTAACATACACAAAGAAAATAATTACGTGTACAACAAAATGTGTAATTGCAATTATTTGTGGGGAGAAATGCTTAATTCTCTGAAACAATTTCAAGGGCGCCAGAACTGTTCATGACTATGTATATGTATATATATATATATATATATATATATATATATATATATATATATATATATATATATATATATATATATGTTACATCAATTAATAATTACATTAATAAAGATTTTAAAATATGAAAAACCCTGATCTCTAGAAATAAGGATCAAGATTATGGAGCATGTGGTTTCAGCTAATTTTTCAGTTTGGATTTTCCTACATCTATCAGATTGAAAGCAGATAGTATAAACATCAGATTATAAAAAATGTAGAATGTATGGTTTGTGACTAATCATCCAAACATTTAAAACTTTGGGGGATTTCTACCGCCTGATGTACTTTAACAGCACAATAATTATAGAGGGAGCAAAGTACAGATAACACATTACAGTGCATATCTTGCACCTAAAAAAGCATTAACACCCACTGGTCTTGGAAAAAAGTGAGCTGATATCTATCGTCTGTTATCCCCCTAGAGTACATATATTATGTTTACCCCATGTTGTAGGTCTGAGCTTCATAAGTGAATCGGTTTATAACTGAAATGTTGCATTTACCATCCTAGCACAAGTGCAAATTGCATCCAACAGTGTTAAAATAGTTTTACATATGTACTTAAATTACAGTTTTGACCATAACTGAATATATATAATTAACCAGAACCTTCAAACAGAATAAGCAAGTGTGAACAGATGCTGCACAACATCCAAACAAAAAATACAGCAGCATACTATAAGTGCGAAGAAGCATGCAAACAATCAATATGTAAAATGTATACTCCATTACTGCTATACAGAATATACCTATAAAGTAAAGGTACTTAGTGTAAAAACTGGCCAATTCAAAAGAGCCCACTAGGACCTTAAACCTAATCTTTATCATATTGTACATACTTCACCTGGGCCACAAGCCAACAAATTTTGGGTACATTCTATATAGCAATAATGCAGTCCAAGTTTTATATATTCAGGTTCTGCATACATGTTACAGAGGCTGTACTATTCTCCTGTTTGTATATTGTGCAGTCATAGCAGATTGCACCTGTTCACACTTGCTTTATTCTGTTTGGAGGTGCTGGTTAGTTTCTTTTAGTATACTATTGGAGGTGGTGACAGCCTCCATAGATGACTGAGTACTCCTCCCATTAGTCTAAGGGCTCATTTTAGATGAGCATATAAATTGGACATGTGCTATCTGAAGTTTCATTGATTAGCACATGGACAGCACGCTGACCAATGTTATTTAACAGGACTTTTCAGATGAATGATATTTTTCTTGGTCCAACCTTTGACCTTATTCTGGTCCAATTTACGGACAAGAATAATGCAGGTAAACTGCTTGCAGCTCTTGCACTTGTCTGATATTCAGAAGAGCTCATGGAGATATCTGCAGACGGCCTTATGGTGTTCTTAGTTAGTGCTGGATCCTACGTGCCCTTAACACTAGAACTACTGAGGTAGTCATTTTGACTACTTTGCACCATGTATTTCTATATAGGTGTCACGAGTCCAGAAGTTCTAGTGTTAAAGACGTGGTCCAAAGTAGACATTTATTTAATTCAGAAATGTCTGTCTATTTAATGTAATCTACTATGTAATCTAATTTAGTGTAAACACGTTTCTATTATATTCTAATTAAAAAAATCTTAATCATTCCCTCACTACTTTATCTTACGGCTTTTATTTTTATTTTTTTATACCTACTTCCGGTTTGATGATGCTTTGTTTCAGAACCCCCAGTGAAATCAAATCACAGATGTCCATAAATTTAGTGATCTGTAATAATGAGAAATGACACAGGGAAAAAGTATTGAGCACATGAAGTAAGAGAGGTACATAAAGTCATGGAAAAATCATGACACCAGCAGAAATCTATATCGGTAATTAGAAAGCAATCCTTTTACTTAGTGAAAAATACCATTTAGGCTGCTTTCACACTACGTTTTTTTAACATCCGTCATTAACGTTTTTTTAACGCAAAAACGGATCCAGTGCAAATGCGTTTTCATTTCAATGCATTTGCAATGGACTCGCGTCAACATGCGTTCACCTGCGTTTGCGTGCGTTATAGTGAGGATCCAGCGACTTGCAGTTTTTTAACTTATTTCAAAAACGCTACTTGTAGCGTTTTTGAGCTGCGTCCAAATACTGCAAATTGCTGGATCCTGACTAAACAGCATGCAAACGTATGTGAACGCTGGCATGCTGATAGACAGGATCCTGCTTGCTCTACTGAGCATGCACAGAAACCAGTCTCGGGTGATCAGTCCCTCTCTCTCCTCCCTCTCTCACCCTCTCTCTATCTCTGTCTCTCCCCCTCCCTCTCCTGTCTCTCTCTCCCACCTGAGAGCTGCGGACACTCGTAACCAAGGTAAATATCGGGTAACCACTTCTCTTAGTTACCCGATGTTTACGTTGGTTACGTGTACAGACGCTCGTAACCAAGATAGATATCGGGTATCCAAGCAAGTTACCCGATGTTTACCTTGGTTACGAACCTCCGCAGTTGCAAGAAGCCGGCTCCCAGTCTGGCACGTTTAGTTCCCCTCACTCCCAATCACATGACTCCAATGCCTGCCCCTAAACATCCAGTGACAGGATCCTGCAAAATAACACATGCGTTTGCATACGTTTTTTGCTGTAAAAGCAGGATCCGCTTTTACAGCAAAAAAACGTTCATGACGCATGTTAATAAAACGTAGTGTGAAAGCAGCCTAACTGGTTTAACTGATGGCCTATAAAAAGATGTCTCATTACCAAGGTGCCAAACAAGAAACATCTCATGATGGATAAAACCAGTGAGCTGTCTCAAGACCTTCACAACCTTATTGTTGCAAAACATACTCATGGCATTGGTTGCAGAAGAATTTCTAAACTACTAACGGTTCCATTGAGCACTATTGCGGCCATAATCAGTAAGGGGAAAGAACATAATTTCACCATAAACCGTCCACGACCAGGTGCTTTCCGCAAAATTTCATAGGATTTAAAAGAATTATCAGAAGAGTTGTCCATGAGCCAAGAATCATATGTAGAGAGCTACAGAAAGACCTGGAATCTGCATGTACAATTATTTCAAAGAAAACAATAAGTAATATACACAACCTCTATAGCTATATGCACACTCGTCCTTAGATTCCATTGCTGAATTAATAACATGTTCAAAAGCGTTTAAAGTTTCCACAGCAACATTTAAACAAGCCTGTGAAATACTGGGAGAATGTAGTCTAGACAGATAAGACCAAAATTGAACTCTTTAGTTGCCATAATACACACTATGTTTGGAGGCCAAAAGGCAGCACTGCATACCTGCATTACCACTGCATTACCCCAAAAACACCAACAACAGTAAAGTTTGGAGGTTGGAACATCATGGTGGGGGGCTGACTTTCAGCATATGGCACTGCCAAAGCTCATATAATTGAAGAAAGAATGAATGGGCAAATGTACTGAGACATTCTTGATAAAAATTTGCTGCCATCTACCAGGATGATGAAAATGAAACAAGGGTGGGCATTTCAGCAACACAAAGATCCCAAACACACAGCCAAGAAAACTCTTAATTGGTTTCAGAGAAAGAAAACAAAGCTGCTAGAATGGCCTGGCCAATCACCTGACCTGAATACACTAGAAAATATATGGAAAGAACTATAGCTGAGAGTTCATAGAAGGAGCCAATGGAACCTTAAGGATTTAATGAGTGTTTGTGTGGAAAAATAAGCCAAAATTACATCTGAGCAATGCATGTGACTAGTTTTGAAGCTGTTCTCACCAACTGTCATGGGTGTATCACGGTTGACAGAAAGTCCTGGGGTGTCCGGCTGTAGAAGGCTACAACGTTAGGCTACACAACCTGCTCCCTGACATTCTATTCTTCCTGCTGTGGTGTTAATGGTATCCTATGCATCTTTTCTGTTTCTGTGGAAATACTCACCTTTCAGCAGTTAATCATCATCACTTCCCATTGTGTCCTTAAATACCCACGTTTCCCCTTGGTCCATGCTGGTGATAGAGTTATATTCCTTGGATTCAAGCAGTTGGCTTGTGTTCATCAGAAGAAACATTGTTGTTTATTGCTGTTCCTCTCCCTGAGTCTTCTTAGAGATAAGTTATTCATTCACTTCCCTCTGTTTGTGCTTCCTTCAGAGTTTAGTGGGGTTAACTAAGCACTCATCCCATCTGTTGCTTACCCAGGGCCCAGTTCAGGGTCAGCCAGGGTCAGGTATCCTGCTTGACACATAGGTGCGGAACCTATCTAGGGTGCTCAGGAGAGTCTGGAGCCAGCAGAAGATTTGGTCAGGGGTCATATCTCTCCCTTCCTTCTGTACGCGTGGAACTTCCCCATACCTAGCGTGATATCAACAAAGGATTTTGTACAATGTATTAAATACATTTCAGTAACCGTGTCCAATACTTTTTCTCCTGTGTAATTTCTCATTACAGTATTACAAATCACTACATTTTTGGACATCTATGGTTTGATTTCTTTGCCTGGGTGGATTAGATGGGTTGTTACCAACATCAGGTGAGAAATTCATGTCCATAGCACCTTTAGAAATAAATTTACTTAGAAAATTGGGAAAGTGTTCAATACTTATTTCACCCTCTGTATATGCAGTAATGCAGTCCAAATTTCATACCATTAATATTTGCGTAGAACTTAGCGCTTACAGAGTGCTACAGTTTTCTCTTGCCTTTAACATTAACGAGAACCTGTCATTAGATTAATGTTGCCTGAACCGGTATGTTTTGCTCTGAAACATTCTTTGAAAAATTGGCTGGGTCCTGTGCGTCTTGACTAGTCTGATATTGTACTCAGCTGCTTTCTCCCTGCCTCGCACCTCAAAGGGAAAGACCTGTCATTCAGGTGGAGCAGAGAGAAGGTGGCCGAGTACTTGCCTGAGACTAGTCAGCTGAGACAGATTAGTCACCAGAAGGCTTTTCACATTATGTTCACTCTAAAACTCCAGAGCATTTCAAGGTAAAACATACCTGGCAGAAATTGTACAATCTAAAGGTAAATAGTGTTACAATGCTGCTACTATTTTCTTTCTGTGCGGAATGTGAATATGTACATTATTTTTTGATAAATTAAGCAAACCATGCAAAATGTATCTTAAAGGGGTGGTTCACCCATATTTATTATTTTCTAGATCAATATTATGTTGAGAAACAATGTTTTTCTCAAATACCTTGGGTTGGCAATAGTGCCTGTGAGAGGCGCTATTGTGGATCGCTGTTCCCCATCACCTGACCCCCAGGCTCCATGACCTCGGGGATCCAGTGAGGTCACGTCAACTTCCTGGTCACGTAACATCACCGCGGCCGGCCGCAGTCTCCGTGAGTTATTGGCTGTGGGCGGGGTTTCACCGCTCAGCACATCCCAGCGTGACAGCGCATCACCTCCCTCTTCCCTCACAGCAAAGCACTGCAAGCTGGAAACACGCTGGGCTGTGACGAGTGGTGAAACACTGCCCACAGCTCAGTGAGTCAGGAAGACTGCGGCCGGCCGCGGTGATATTACGTGACCAGGAAGTTGACGTGACCTCACCGGATCCCCGAGGTCATGGAGCCTGGGGGTCAGGCAATGGGGAACAGCAGTCCACAATAGCGCCTCTCACAGGCACTATTGCCAACATAAGGTATTTGAGAGAGACATTGTTTCTCAGCATAATATGGATGTAGCAAATAATAAATATAGGTGAACCACTTCTTTAAGTAAGTGTTTTTGTTTTTGCTTTGCTGGATATAATAATTCATGTACAGTAAATGGTATTGGTATAACTATATACCCTAATGGTATGCAATGGTATGCAATATTGCTCTGATAATAAGAAATAATCTACATAGCATAGCCATGTAAAAGTTGTATAACACAGACTCCTACTGGTAAACAGTGGAACTACACTCCCAATACCACCCAGCCACATATTCATGCTCGGCGGAACAAAAAATGCTGAGGTCTCTGTAAAATTAGAGTAATGGCACGGTGCAGGAGCTCTTAGTATTGCTGGTGGCCAAGAACAACGCTGAGGAGGGTAAAACTGTGCATTTATGGAGGTTCTGATAGTTAAATTATAGTTAGTTATACAGAAATCTAAGTGCCATCAATACACAGCTGCTAATGAACAATTTGCAGTCATCCTTGGCTCTCATCTCCTCTCTCTCCTGTGCAGACTCTGCAGTGTTACATTATAATAAGACATTGCAGAGTGCCCTGGATGAAGCTGCACCAGCTCCATGCAGAAAAAAACCACACAGGCAGCGGCAGCCCTGGCACACGCTTCAAACACGCTTCCTACAGCGCTGTTCTAGGTGTGCTGAGCGTCTGTGGAGAAAATCCTTTACAGCTGAAGACTTCATCTGTCGCGGGTGGGGAGGGCGCTGCGCTCACCACGCTCGGGTCCGGCGCTGCTGCTACTCGGTGGCTCGAGCAGTGGGCCGGATCCGGGGACTCGAGCGGCGTTCCTCGCCCGTGAGTGAAAGGGGAGTAGTTTGGTTTGGGGATTTGGTCCGTGACGCCACCCACGGGTTGTGGTGAGGTTGGAGCACCACCGCTGCTATTGACAGGGATCCCGGGAGCGATGGCAGGGAGCAGCTGGGATGTTTCTCTCCCCTCTGTGGGTAGGGGGATTTGGCGGTCCCGGGGCCCGGAGAGGTGACGGGGAGGCAGGGTTGGCAAGGTGCAGGGTCGCTTGGCTGCGCAGCGCGGTGCCGGACGGCACGGTAGTACTCACTCAGCCACAAATGGATGCAAGTCTCTGGTAAAACAAACGGCTGGATGGACGGGTCCCGCAGCCAGCTGCTGTGGTTTCTCCCGGACTGTTGGTGGTGGCTGCCTTTTCCTGCACCTTTTGTGTATCTTTGGTCCCGATGGCTTCCCACCGGTAACCTGCTCCCCAGCGTGTATATGGGCTGGAGGAGCCCTTTTGCCCGCGGGCTCTGGCCCTGGGAACTCTAGCTGTGGCGGTAGCTGTATTTCCCTTGTGCTGTTTGGACGGTTGCCTTCAATCGGGTCTTGGCTGTTTGGAAACCCCTGGGGTTCCGGTCAATAACGGATTTGACCTGTTTAGCAGCGACTCCAAGCCTGGTCGGGGTCCGCAGGCCCTGCCGTTTGGGCTGGCTTCACTTCGCTCCCCGGTTCGGTACCGGCGGGCCACCACCCGTCCCCGGTCCTACGGTTACGCGTCGATCTGCCTCTCCTGCAGACGGCCACCACCGTCTGCCAACCTTGCTCTCGGCCACGTACCCGGACACAGTCAGTTTGCTCCTCTACTACTCCTTCACGCCTTCTCACTTTCCTAACTCCTCTCAACTGACTTCCTTCTCCCGCCTCCAGGACTGTGAACTCCTCAGTGGGTGGGGCCAACCGCCTGGCTCCACCCCACCTGGTGTGGACATCAGCCCCTGGAGGGGGGCAACAAGGATTTGTGTCTGACTGATGTGCCTATCTCGGGGTGGGGGTGTTGTGCTGTAGTACCTGTGACGACCTGGCTAGTCCAGGGCGCCACACATCCACTATAAGTTCATGCTCAAAACCTATAACTCTGCTCTCCATCTGGCTAAATAAGTATACTTTACCACTCTCATCACTTCACTAGCCAACAATCCTAAACGACTCTTTGAAACCTTGCACTCCCTCCTGAGCCCTAAAGCACAGACCCCGGTCAATAAAATAAGCTCTGATGATATGGCCACTTTCTTCTTACAAAAGATCAATGACATCTGTGACGCCCTGGCCTAGCCAGGTGGTCACAAACACAACACCATACACCCCTTTCCCTGGACAGGTCACACCAGTCACACATTAAACCCTTGTTGCCACCCTCCAGGGTTGATGTTCACACCAGGTGGGGCGGAGCCAGGCAGTTGACCCCGCCCACGGAGGAGTTCACAGGCTTGGAGGCGGGAAAAACACTCAGTTGAGTTCAGAGAGTCCAGTTGTGGACAGTAGAGAGTGAGGAGCGAAACTGTTGGTGTCTGGGTCGGAGCCTGGGCACTTCCAGCAAGGTAGGCAGGCGGTGGTGGCCGTCTGCAGGAGTTGGCGAAGGTCAGCGGAACCGTAGGACCGGGGTCGGGCGGTGGCCCGCCGGTACCGAACCGGGGAGCCGATTGGAGCCAAGTACCAGGCAGGGTACTCAGACCCCGACTAGGCTTGAAGCCAACCTTTAGTCAAATTTACTGATTGCAGTCTGGACCTCAGGGGTTCATTCCCACCCAAGTCCCGACTGAAGGCAACAGCCCAACCGTTCTGGATAAGCGCCACCGCCAAGGGCCAGAGATCCACAGGGCCAGCGTCTGCAGGCAAACAGGCTCCTCTGGCACGTAAATGTGGCGCCCTGGCCTAGCCAGGTCGTCACAGATAACACACAAACACCCCCACCCCCATTAGACAGGGACACCAGCCAAACAAAAACCCCTGTTGCCTCCCTCCAGTGTCTGATGTCCACACCAGGTGGGGCGGAGCCAAGCGGTTGGCCCCACCCATCGAGGAGTTCACAGGCCTGGAGGCGGGAAAAGTGTCAGTTAGAAGTGAGGAGTGGAGAGTTCAGTGTTGGAGTTTGAAGTGAGAGGAGCAAGCACTTGGGTGTCTGGGTTTGTAGCCCAGGCACTAACAGCAAGGTTGGCAGACGGTGGTGGCCGTCTGCAGGAGTGGTGGAGCAACGCGGAACCGTAGGACCGGGGTCGGGCGACAGCCCGCCGGTTCCGACCGGGGAGCGAAGTGAAGCCAGCACACACAGGCAGGGCCATCGGACCCCAACCAGGCTTGGAGCTGCCGTCAATAGTCAGATCCGAATGTGACTGGAACCCCACGGGTTTCACAACAGCAAAAGTCCCGATTGAAGGCAACAGCCCACACTGTGAGGGTATACAGCTACCACCTAAGGCTAGAGACCCAAGGGCCAGCGCCTGCGGGCAAACAGGCTCCTCCGTTACCCATACACCGGGAAGCGGACTACCGTTGGGAAACCATAGTAGTCAGCAGAAGAACATCAAGGTGCAGGGAAAGACAGCCACCATCACCTGTCCGGGGAGCAACACTGCAGCCGGCTGCGGGACCCATCCATCCAGCCGTTTGGTTTACCGAGGACTTTGCACCTTTCTTGCGGAATGAGTACACCCGTGCCATCCGGCACCGCGCCGTGCTGTCCCTGCAATCCTGCACCTCACCAACCCTGCCTCCCCGTCACATCATCGGACCCCGGGACCACCGACCCCTACCCACGGAGGGGGACAACAACATCCCAGCTGCCCCTTACCATCGCTCCCGGGATCCCCGTCATCAGCAGCGGTGGTGCCTATCTTCACCACGACCCGTGGGTGGCGTCATGGACCAAATCCCCCAAACCAACCACACCTTTCACTCACGGGCGAGGAGCGCCGCTCGAGTCCCCGGATCCGGCCCACCGCTCGAGCCACCGTGAAGCCATCGCAGCAGCGCCGGACCCGAGCGTTAGCGAGAGCGCAGCAGCGACGGCGTCCTCCCCGCCCGTGACATATACGTCGGGGAGCGGACTACCGGTGCCCTGGCATTGGAGTCAAGATACAAAACACAGGTGCAGGGAAACGACAGCCACCATCAACCCATCCAGGGAGAACACTGCAGCCGGCTGCGGGCCCCGTCCATCCAGCCGTTTGGTTTACCAGAGACTCTGTCCATCTGTGTTTGAGTGAGTACACCTGTGCCATCCGGCACAGCGCTGCGCTGCACCGCAACCCTGCACCTGCCAAAACCCATCCTGCGGAACCCTCCCTCCTACCGGGCCCCGGGACCAACAGCCCCTACCCACGGAGGGGTTAAAACCTAGCTGCTCCCCGCCATCGCTCCCGGGAACCCCGTCACCAGCAGCGATGGTGCCCACCATCACCACAACCCATGGGTGGCGTCACGAACTCTATACACATATCCCAAAAATCCAATCCCTTCCCTTTTCACTCGTGGGCGAGGAGTGCTGCTCGAGCCCCGGGTCCGGCCCGCTCGAGCCACCGAGGAGAAGGCACCGGATCCGAGCGCGATCTCCCCGAGCAGCCCCCGCGACAGGGAAGCTGGCCCTCGCCCCCGACACATCCGAAATGAAATCTTTGAAAAATCCCCTCAGAGCCTGGATCCGCTCCTCACCCGCACTGCAAGCTCACTATCAATATTCGAGCCTGTCACAGAAGAAGTGACGCGTCTCCTTGCCTCTTCCCGCCCAACAACATGCACCAGTGACCCTTTTCCCTCACATCTCCTTCAGGCTCTCTCCCCAGCTGTCACTACCTATCTAACCAAAATTTTTAACCTCTCTCTTTCATCAGGTATCTTTCCTTCATCATTTAAACATGCTATCATAACCCCTCTACTTAAAAAACCTTCCCTCAATCAGAACTGTGCCACTAACTACAGACCAGTCTCTAACCTTCCCTTTATCTCTAAGATCCTGGAACGCTTGGTCCACTCTCGACTAATCCGCTATTTATCTGAAAACTCACTTCTTGATCTCTCTCAATCTGGTTTCCGCTCTTTACACTCCACCGAAACGGCCCTCACCAAAATCTCAAATGATCTATTAACAGCAAAATCTAAAGGCCACTATTCCCTATTGTTTCTCTTGGATCTCTCAGCTGCTTTTGACACTGTGGACCACCAACTTCTCCTCACTATTCTCCGCTCTATTGGCCTCAAGAACACTGCTCTCGCCTGGTTCTCCTCCTATCTCTCTGACCGCTCCTTCACTGTTTCCTTTGCTGGTTCTTACTCCACTCCTCTCCCCCTCACCTTCGGGGTTCCTCAAGGCTCAGTCTTGGGCCCTCTCCTCTTCTCTCTATACACAGCCCCTATTGGACAAACCATCAGCAGATTCAGTTTCCAATACCATTTCTATGCTGATGACACCCAATTGTATACATCATCTCCAATCATCACCCTTGCTTTGTTACAAAATACCAGGGGATTGTCTGTCTGCTGTCTCTCAAAGCATATCCTCCCTCTATCTGAAACTGAATCTCTCCAAAACTGAGTTCCTTGTGTTTCCTCCCTCTCCCAACCAACCTACACCTGACATCTCAATTACCTTTGATGATTTAATCATTATTCCCAAGCAGCATGCTCGCTGTCTTGGGGTCATATTTGACTCAGAACTCTCCCTCATTCCCCATATACAATCACTCACTTGCACATGTCACCTACATCTCAAAAACATCTCCAGAATCCGACCATTTCTTACTTTCGAAACTGCAAAAACCCTTACTGTCGGTCTTATTCATTCCCGCCTGGATTACAGCAACTCTTGATTGGCCTCCCTCGGACCAAACTCTCCCTGCTCCACTCCATCTTGAATGCAGCAGCCAGGGTCATATTCCTGTCCAGCCGCTTCACAGATGCCTCCACCTTGTGCCAGTCACTACACTGGCTACCTATCAGCTACAGAATACAATACAAACTCATATCCCTCACCCACAAAGCTCTCCACAGCTCTGCACCACCATATATCTCATCCCTCATCTCTGTCTATCATCCTACCCGCCCCCTTCATTCCGCAAATGATCTTAGACTAACATCCTCCATAATACGAACCTCACACCTCCGTCTCCAAGACTTTTCTCATGCCGCGCCAGTTATCTGGAATGCACTTCCCCAAAGAATGCGACTAATATCCAGCCCCCAAGTTTTTAAGCGTACATTAAAAACACACCTCTTCAAACAAGCTTATCATAATAACTTACTAACCTAACTCTCCTGTCCCACCTTTTAGATGCTACTCTCACATCCTACATACAACCAATAGCACGTAAAGGCACCCAAAAGGTTACTGTCTAAAGACCAGATTATTCATCTTTATATGTAACCAATAAACTGAAAAAACGACGGCCGGCCAGATATACAAGTGTGCTTCACCTTTTGTGTCTCCCTTTTTTCCCCATAGATTGTAAGCTTTCGAGCAAGGCCCTCATTCCTACTGTAACTGTTGAATTATGTACTATTTTGTTTTGTATTTGTCTATACAACCCCCCACCAGATTGTAAAGTGCTGCGGAATATGTTGGCTCTATATAAAAAAACTTTATTATTATTATTATTATTATATTAAATGCCCAGATATGAAAAACTAACTGCAGGGGTCACCATTTTCAGATCCCTGTACCTTTTTTATTTTTACATCAAAGGATTAGCTTCAGCTTGTTTTTCTATATGAAAAATTGTCAGATTTATTGGTACAACTTTTGGACACATATGATATTTTGATCACTTTTTATTACATTTTGGGGAGGTGTGTCAATCGTAAAACAAGGCTAGTCTGGTATTTACTTTATGATTGTTGAGGATGTCTAGTAATTGCAAGAGGTGCCAAGGATGACAGAAACAGCTGATCAGTGGGGGTGCAGAGTTTTAGGGGGGCTTTACACATTGTGACATCGCTACCGATATATCGTCGGGGTCACATCATTAGTGACGCACATCCGGCGCCGGTAGCAACATCGCAACGTGTAAATCCTAGGTGCGACGATGAACGAGCACAGAAGCGTACAATATCGCTGATCTGTGTAACGTCGTTCATTTCCATAATGTCGGTTCGACCGCAGGTACGATGTTGTTTGTCATTCCTGCAGCTCCACACATCACTGTGTGTAAACCCGCAGAAGCGACAAACATCTCCTCCTGCGTCCCGACGGCAATGCGGAAGGGAGAAGGTGGGCGGGATGTTATGTCCCACTCATCTCTGCCCCTCCGCTTTTATTGGCCGGCCGATTAGTGACGTCACGGTGACGTCACTGTGACGCTGAACGCACCTACCCCTTGAAGGAGGGATTGTTCAGCAGTCACAGCGACGTCGCCGACAAGGTATGTGTGTGTGAAGCTGCCGTAGTGATAATGTTTGCTACGGCAGCAATCATCACATATCGCATGTGCGACGGGGGCGGGTGCTATCGCCCTGGACATCGCTAGTGTGTCGCCCAGGGATAAGGGGTACTCACATCCGGGCCACGGGTCGCTTATACGGGTATCACGGTGGCGTGACCCGGTCTGTGATCCCAGGCTCCACAATAAAAGGGGGATTAGGTAGGGGGGAATTGTCCATGACGCCACCCGTGGGTTGCGATGATAAGGTGGTGGCACCGCCGCTACCTCTGGGGACTGTGCCCGGGACTGATGGTGTGGGGCAGCAAGGAGGGATCCCCTCCACGGGTAGGGGAGTTGTAGTCCCAGGGCCCAATTGGGAGTGGTGGTTTGGGGAGTGACGGGTGCAGCCCTCGGCTTGGACCAGGTGGTGCAGGAGTACTCACAGTATAAAGCAATAACTGACACGAGTCTAGGAATTAACCAAGTTGCTGGTAACTGGTGCCCACGGCTGGCTGCTGAGGACGGGTCCCACACCTGTGTGTGTAATTCAGGTGCTCTTTTCCTGCCCGAGGTCTGCGTCTGCTTTGCACACTGGTCCGGACTGGGTCCCGACAGCTGGCACCAGGGGGGCCCACTACCCTCTCTCGGTCCACTTCGGGTCCCACAAGCGGCTGGCCTATTCCTGAGGCCCTGACTACCACTTTCCCCACACAGGGGCTGCTTCCAGACTTGTCTCCTCCTGCAGACTGGCTGAAAACTAAACTCTGCTCTGCTCTTTCTAAGCTACTCCTGCCCCTCCCTTTTCCTGGGGAGGGGGTGAGTGGGACCTGATTGGATGGTGTGTTTCTGTGTGTGGGAAACTCCCCAAGGGAGAGTGAGATCTGCACCAAAAACATGGATGCAGACCTCTGTGACACCCTGGTTTTGCCAGGGCGGCACACTAGCAATTGCTAGCGATGTCGCAACGTCTAAAGCCCGCCTTAGACCCCACTGATCTGATATTCATGACATATCCTAAGAATACGTAATCAGTATAAAAGAAGTGGACGAACCCTTTCAGCATTATTGATGTAATTAAGGGCAGCGTAGGAAGATATGCTCCATGTTCATCACATTAAACCAGGTAATATTTTCAGAGCACAATGCATTTACTAGACCAGGTAAATGAAGACAAATGAGCACAAATTGTGTATCTCATTTTGTGGAAAGCCTTCATTTAGTATCTGGCGTCAGTGACTCGAAATCCAGGAAATCTGAGATGTGCTTTAGGAAATTAAAGTGTAATACTGGATGGAAAAATCATCAATGAGGACAAGAAATGACGTCTGTCAGAACAACCCCTCCACTTCTTATTATGCTGTGTTCATACTTTGTGTAATCTATCGAAATGTAATTAATGTCACTCGATGAAATCTACCTTCAATATTGAGCATAATGGGAATATTGTATCCTCTTCAACACAGAATCCCGCTAATGTGATTGTCTGAAAACAGTGATCAACAACCTTCTTACCCTGAAAGCCACATTTAGCATTGAAAATAGTCATGAGCTATCTTCTATGTGAGGAAATTGTAGAAGACACATAACTAAAAAATTAAAGGAAATTAAGCAAATGAACGGTGGCATCACTGACTTATTCTACAGCTGTCACAGTCACTACTGACCTCGGCATCTCTGGAGTTAAAGGGAATCTGTCAGCATGTTTTTGCTGATATCAGAGCAGTATGATGTAGGCAACGAGATCCTGAATCCAACGATGTATCACTTATGTGGGTGTCACACGAGGCGATCTATCGTGCGATAGATCGTCGGGGTCACGGTTTTCGTGAAGCACATCCGGCTTCGTTGGCGACGTCGTCCCGTGTGACACCTACGAGCGATCGCAAATCGGTGAGAAATCGGATATCGTGTACTCCTCGTTAATTTTTAAAAAATCGTTTATTTTACTTTGCGCAGGTTGTTCATCGTACCCGGGGTAGCACACATCGCACTGTGTGACACCCTGGGAATGATGAACTGATGAACACAGCTTACGTGCGTCCCGCGGCACCCGCCGGCTATGCGGAAGGAAGGAGGTGGGCGGGATGTTTACGTCCCGCTCATCTCCGCCCCTCTGCTGTGTGACTTCGCTGTGACACCGAACGTCCCACCCCCTTCAGGAAGTGGATTTTCGCCACCCACAGTGACATCGCTCAGCACGTAAGTACGTGTGACGGGGATTAAACTCCTCCATACAGACAGACAGCAGACAGCAGCTGCAGAAGTACAAGGCTCAGCATACTCCATCCAGGACTGTATGCAGGAGTTTTTTGCCCCCCCATAACATGACATGCGCTTCCCCATATTTTTGTATGCTAGCCAGGTACAGCTGCCCCCAACCCCCAGCTGCCTATTTGTACCCAGCTAGGAACTAAAAATATAGGGAAGCCCTTTTTTTAATTATTTAATGAATTTCATGAAATTAAAAAAAAAATGATGTGGGCTTCTCCCAATTTTTGTGTCCAGCCAGGTACAACTAGGCATCTGGAGATTGGAATCCTCAGCGCAGGGTGTCCAAGCTTTCTGGGCACCCCTGCTGCGAATTGCAGTTTGCAGCCGCCCCAGAAAATGGCGTTTTCATAGAAGCGCCATCTTCTGGCGCTGTATGCAACTCTTCCAGCTGCCCTGGTGACAGGTGGCTCGCTGGGTAATAATGCGGTTAGGGCTAGCTATATATTATCAACTGGCCCTAAGCCCGAAATTCATTGTGTCACGCCAATATTAGACATGGCCACCATGAATTTATAGTACAGATAAAAAAAACATAACACAGAAAAATATTTTTATTAGAAATAAAACACAACACAATTAGTGACTCCATCTTTATTGAAATAAAGAACCCCCCCTCCACAGTAATCCTGGATCAAGGGTCCCGCGCCGTCCAATCCGGATCCAATATCAACTGATCGGTGTGCTGGAAGGCAAAGCGATCAGATGATGTGTCAGGTTCAAGGGCCTGAATCCCATGACGCAGCAGCTGATTGTATAAACGGCTTTTATATAATCAGCTGATGCATCAGTGCAAAAAAACCCCAAAAACTACACACTTCTGTGCAGACTCCTGTCCGACAGCAGCAGCTGATAGCTTAAAAAAAGTGAGGCGGTGAGGCGGTAAAAATCCGGCCTCACCGCTCGACTTTTAGTGTCAGCTGATGCCGTCAGGTGACCGCATCAGCTGATCATCGCCAGGTCTGAGAGAGAGAGAAAAGAGAGAGAAAAGAGAAGAGAGAGAGGGAGTGAGAAAAGAGAGAGAAAAGAGAAGAGAGAGAGGGAGAGAGAGAGAGAGAAAGAGAGAGAGGGAGAAAGAGAAAAAGAGAGATAAATAGAGAGAAAGAGAGAGAAAGAGAAAAAGAGAGAAAGAGAGAAAATGAGAGAACAAGAGAGAGATAGAAAAAGAGAGAGAGAAAAAGAGAGAAAAAGAGAGAGAGAGATAGAAAGAAAGAAAAAGAGAGAAAAAGAGAGAGAGAAAAAGAGAGAGACAGAGAGAGAGAGATGAGAGAGAGAAGAGAGTGAGAGGAGAAAGAGAAGACAGAGAGAAGAGAGAGAGGAGAGAGAAGAGAGAGAAGAGAGAGAGGAGAGAGCAATGCAGCCTCATTCCGTGAACTGCTCTCGATTTTAGAGGTGTGTCCCGCGGCTCACAGCTGATGTCCGGCTCCTCCCCTCAGTGCATAAGTAAATTATATTAAATTATAATTATAAATAAATAATAATTATAATTTAAAATAAATTAAATTCTTTACCGGGGCGGCCGGGACATGAACTCATGCTCCCTAGGCAGTAGCTCTCACCATTGAGCCACTGCCTCTAATGAGCAACATAGGAAGATTTGGTTATCTTGACCTCTGCATTGCAGAGTGAAGTCTCCGGTGACAGCGTGGCTCACTTCAGGTGCTGCGTGGAGAGGACTCAGAGCGCTCGTGTTCTACGGGGCTCCCTGTCATCTTCATGCAGCAGAGCTGAAAGTGTCGTGTGGATTACTTCGGACCTGGATTGTTGTATGGGGATTAATAAAGTGGTAAATGAGGTGTTTTTTGTCTTTTATTCCAAATAAAGGATTTTTTGCTGTGTATGTTTCTTTACTTTCACTTACAGGTTAATCATGGAAGGTGTCTCGGGGAGACGCTTGTCATGATTAACCCTGTTATTACCCCGATTGCCACCTCACCAGGGCAAATTGGGATGAGCGGGGTAGAGTCCCGGAACTGTCGCATCTAATAGATGCGGCAATTCCGGGCGGCTGCCTGCTGATATTGTTAGGGTCGTGGGCTCCCCATAACGTGGTGCTCCCCATCCTGACAATACCAGTCTTCAGCCGTGTGGCTTTATCCTGGCTGGTATCAAAATTGGGGGGACCGCATTTTATTATTTTTTTTAATTATTTATTTATTTATTTTACTGCATGATATAGACCCGCCCACCAGCGTCTGTGATTGGTTGCAGTGAGACAGCTGTCACTCATAATGGGGGCGTGTCTGACTGCAACCAATTATGGGCGACGGTGGGCGGGGAAGGCACGGAATACCTGATTGAATGATCAAGCGGCAGCCATTTTCAAAAGAGGAAAAGCCGCCGGAGATTTGTGACAGCCGTGCAGCGAGGCGCCCGTGATCGGTGAGTAGGAAAGAGATAGGGATTGTGTTTTGGGACGCAGGACGCATGCAGATACGCAACGTGCGCACATACGTACTGTGAAAAGCCACGCTTTTGGTGATCGAACCCTTCTCGAACGGTAACTCGAACTGCCGAACTTGAAGCAAATCATTCAAGTTCGTCGAATGACTCGAACACCCCCCAAAATCACTCGAACATGAAATTGGCGAACTGTTCGACTCGAGCATCGCTCAACTCTACTAAAGAATAATTTGAAGAAGGGTAGTTTTGGGGGGCAATGATGAGTCGTGTGTGCATTATGCATACTTATACTGATGGTAGCGGTGCTAATATACAGAGCTGGCACATATCCACAGCAGGGGCCCACGAGTCATATATGGCTCTGGCCATAATGGTTCTGTGTTGACAGGGACCCCTGTCTTAGGCTTCCTTCACACGTCCGTGTCTCTGGTACGTGTTTGGTCCGTTTCCTCACGTGCCGGAGATACGGACACATATAGACCCATTAAAATCAATGGGTCTGCGCTCACGTGCGTGTTTTGCCATGGGCCGCGTGTTCATGTGGAGCATACGTGTGCCCGTGTGCACCACACGTGGACATGTCTGTTTTTCTCCGGCATCACGAATGTCACACGGACCGCACATGGACCGCACAGATGTGATCCGTGTGAAACGCACTGGAGAAAACACATGTGTCTGTGTATAACAAGGACTTTCTAAACTCACCTTCCCGAGCCCTGCTGTCTCTGCCGCTGCTGTCACTTGCTTGCGACCCCCACTCATGGTCATCGCATATTCACTCCACTGCGGGCTAGAAGCAGCAGCAGCGGGAGTCGGCAGGATCGGAGACCATAGATCAGAACCACGGACAGCAACGCCAGAGACAGGTGAGCAGAAAGCGGAGAACACACGTGTGGCATAAACGGCATACAAAGGGCAATACGCACCTTTGACACGTCCGTGAAAAACGTGCGTGATTTTCACGGACGTGTGAAAGAGGCCTTAAAGAGTATTCAGAAGAGATCCAGACGGCACTCACTATGTTGTATATTGATGCTAGTATGCAGGAGTGGAAGTCCTATAATCATAAAGAAGAAATAAGGATCGTCACTCGTCCAATTAATTTTCTTTCTTATAGTCAATGTTATTTCATGGTGTCTACACTTAATAAAAGAAAGAAAATTATGGATGACTGCCGATCCTTCTTTCTTCTTTTGTCTTAAAGGGTAATTACAGTCTCCATTGATTAACCAGGCATAATAAACATACAGTATATCACAAAAGTCAGTACACCCCTCACATTTTTAGTAAATACTTTATTCTATCTTTTCATGGGACAACACTGAAGATATGACACTGATACAATGTACAGTAGTCAGTGTACAGTTTGTATAACAGTGTAAATGTGGTGCCCTCTAAATAACTCAACACACAACCATTAATGTCTAAAACGCTGGCAACAAAAGTAAGCACACCCCAAAGGGAAAATGGCCAAATTGTGTCTAAAGTGTCAATATTTTGTGTGGCCACAATTATTTTCAAGCACTGCCTTAAACTCTCTTGGGTATGGGACATTTCCAGAAATCAATGCCCTTAGGGCACCGTCTCACTAAACGACGTACCAGCGATTCCGACCACGATATCACCTGGTCAGGATCGCTGGTATGTCGCTACAGGGTCACTAGTGAGCTGTCAAACAGTCAGATCTAAGCTACCAGCGACTCGTGTAACGATGCTGCGCTTGGTAACCAGGGTAAATATCGGGTAACCAAGCAAAGCGCTTTGCTTGGTTACCCAATATTTACCCTGGTTACCAACATACCAAGATCATTCATTATAACCAGGAGACAGGGGCTTACCGCAACTTAGCCAGAGAATATGACTGACGCCGCTCCGTGCATGAACTCTCCCAGATAAAAGAGAGCAACCGCCTGGAAGCAGCGTGTGTGAGTAAGCCCCTCCCTTAGCCGGCGAACAACCCAGTGCAGGGAATAGCCCATCACAGTACAGAGAATAACATGTGACCGCACGCAGGAGAACCTAACAGAAGGTCCCGGCGCAGGAGGCATACCACAAGTCAAGGCCAAGACAACTGGCATCAACTTCTCTGCTTGAATATTAGCTAGGCTGCCGCGTGACCACCGTAAATATATACAGTTAGGTCCAGAAATATTTGGACAGTGACACAAGTTTTGTTATTTTAGCTGTTTACAAAAACATGTTCAGAAATACAATTATATATATAATATGGGCTGAAAGTGCACACTCCCAGCTGCAATATGAGAGTTTTCACATCAAAATCGGAGAAAGGGTTTTGGAATCATAGCTCTGTAATGCATAGCCTCCTCTTTTTAAAGGGACCAAAAGTAATTGGACAAGGGACTCTAAGGGCTGCAATTAACTCTGAAGGCGTCTCCCTCGTTAACCTGTAATCAATGAAGTAGTTAAAAGGTCTGGGGTTGATTACAGGTGTGTGGTTTTGCATTTGGAAGCTGTTGCTGTGACCAGACAACATGCGGTCTAAGGAACTCTCAATTGAGGTGAAGCAGAACATCCTGAGGCTGAAAAAAAAAGAAAAAATCCATCAGAGAGATAGCAGACATGCTTGGAGTAGCAAAATCAACAGTCCGGTACATTCTGAGAAAAAAGGAATTGACTGGTGAGCTTGGGAACTCAAAAAGGCCTGGGCATCCACGGATGACAACAGTGGTGGATGATCGCCACATACTTTCTTTGGTGAAGAAGAACCCATTCACAACATCAACTGAAGTCCAGAACACTCTCAGTGAAGTAGGTGTATCTGTCTCTAAGTCAACAGTAAAGAGAAGACTCCATGAAAGTAAATACAAAGGGTTCACATCTAGATGCAAACCATTCATCAATTCCAAAAATAGACAGGCCAGAGTTAAATTTGCTGAAAAACACCTCATGAAGCCAGCTCAGTTCTGGAAAAGTATTCTATGGACAGATGAGACAAAGATCAACCTGTACCAGAATGATGGGAAGAAAAAAGTTTGGAGAAGAAAGGGAACGGCACATGATCCAAGGCACACCACATCCTCTGTAAAACATGGTGGAGGCAACTTGATGGCATGGGCATGCATGGCTTTCAATGGCACTGGGTCACTTGTGTTTATTGATGACATAACAGCAGACAAGAGTAGCCGGATGAATTCTGAAGTGTACCGGGATATACTTTCAGCCCAGATTCAGCCAAATGCCGCAAAGTTGATCGGACGGCGCTTCATAGTACAGATGGACAATGACCCCAAGCATACAGCCAAAGCTACCCAGGAGTTTATGAGTGCAAAAAAGTGGAACATTCTGCAATGGCCAAGTCAATCACCAGATCTTAACCCAATTGAGCATGCATTTCACTTGCTCAAATCCAGACTTAAGACAGAAAGACCCACAAACAAGCAAGACCTGAAGGCTGCGGCTGTAAAGGCCTGGCAAAGCATTAAGAAGGAGGAAACCCAGCGTTTGGTGATGTCCATGGGTTCCAGACTTAAGGCAGTGATTGCCTCCAAAGGATTCGCAACAAAATATTGAAAATAAAAATATTTTGTTTGGGTTTGGTTTATTTGTCCAATTACTTTTGACCTCCTAAAATGTGGAGTGTTTGTAAAGAAATGTGTACAATTCCTACAATTTCTATCAGATATTTTTGTTCAAACCTTCAAATTAAACGTTACAATCTGCACTTGAATTCTGTTGTAGAGGATTCATTTCAAATCCAATGTGGTGGCATGCAGAGCCCAACTCGCGAAAATTGTGTCACTGTCCAAATATTTCTGGACCTAACTGTAGTCATGCCCCCTATAGACCATGTACATGTATGTAATCAGGGAGTTCTCGCACAATGCCGTTGTGATTGTGACTGTCAGTGTCTGTGGGATCTCTATGGTGACTGACAGCCGGGGTACTATCCTCGACATGTATCCCCTTAGGTGGTTAGACAGATGTAGATGGAAAATATGATGCTCAGTGCTTTTCAGTTGCCTTAGCAGCAGTAAACCTAACAATGGCTTCCAGGTCTGTGTTCAGTTTGCTACTGACCTGCAGTAGCCTTGGTATATTAAGTATACAAATGCATTTTTTCAGTAATTATAAGGTGATATTGTGAGTGACAACCGCATGACCCCAAATAATAAATTAAATAAATAAAACTAACAAATTGTATTGCGCTGTTTTGACAAGGGACTCAAAGTGCATATTATGTACACTTTTATATTTTTTATATTTAACAAAAGTAAAATAATAAAGTTTTTCATTAAAAGTTGTATTATTTTTAAAAACTATCGCTGAACAGTATCACTATAATCCTAATGTATATGAAAATAATACGTTATTGCATCTATGAGGTAAATAATCTAAAACACCAATAAATAGCAGCAGAATTACTATAGTTCCCATTCCCCTAATAATTACAAACATGAACAAAAATCAATTAAATGACGTCATCCACCATAAGTTTATGTGCAAAATATATCTCAGTTATTAAAAATATTTGTTAAAAAAAAAAATCCACCTCCTCTCCTCATTAACCTCATCATCCTCTCACTACCCTCATCCCCTTATTAACCAATAATCAAGAACAGCTCTTTGATACTTTTAACTCCCACTTTATCTCTAAAGTGCAGGGCAGGCCCCTATAACAAACCTCAGCACTCGGCATTTTCTGTTTTCTGTTTGGTTGGTAGGAGTTTACACTTGCTTGCATTTATTTTTTCTTCTTTGTCCACTTGTGCACATGTTTTATGTTCCCTCACCTTGGGTTCTCGACTATGTCTATATGTCTTCCCTATCTTGATTTGTATTGTGTAGCAACATCCCCTCTGGTTACTTAGGAGGTACGAGAAACAACTCAATGGCCTTTCAGACATACAAGTCCAAGTTCTGATATTTTAGTGGTGCGGCTATGGATATTCTTGTCTATGCAGTAAGCATTAGGCTTTGTGTCCATGGTAGATTAAACCTGCGGATTTATCGGCGGAAAATCCGCGGATTTTCTGAATTTTCCAGATAAATCCGCAGGTTTCAGAATGTACAGACACTCCCAATGTTATCCTATGGGACATGGGGTGTGTTGTGTCCATGCTGCGGATACGTGTGGCTGCGGAACATGCTGCGGATATCCCGCAGCCGCATGTAATTGCATGTCAATTCTTGCTGCGGAATTACCTGCGGAAATCCCGGCCCTCCACTATGGAGATAGGGCCGGGACTTCCGCAGGTAATCAGCATGAATGTCCACAGGTTTACCGCAGCTATTTCGCTGTACTACTGCAGCTAAAAATAGCTGCGGATTCCAGCAAGCAGCTGCGGGAAACCTGCGACCGTACCTGCGGATATATCCACAGGTGCAAACTCCCGTGGGCACATAGCCTTAGGGTGTTGCACAGCTAGAGATACTAGTCTGTACATGAATCGGACGAGTGCAGGTGCAGCTGCATTGAGATAATCTTTTTCCCCCCCTTTTACCCATGTTGGAATACTTATGTGCATAACAAGACCTCTCTGTAATCTTGCTTTTATCTCCATACTTCTGAAAGCCTTGTATTCTCTTGCCTAATTTGCTATATATCTTATACAATATGGTTTCTGCCTTTACTAAACAATAACGAATAACGTTTGGAACACCATTCTAAGTCTGAACTGGGTGCAAAAAAACCTAAAAAAACATCACTATGGGGAGATAAGGTATGCACACCAGTGACTATGTAAGGGGAATACATGGAATAGCAGAAACTGCTGTGTGAATACTGACTTGAAAAATCCAATAGCTATGTGTAAAAGTGAAAATGTGAAAAATGGAATCTGCATTACTGCCATGAACATATGAATCAAGAGAAATTTAGCTACTGAATTGATCAATGCAATACAGCCCCAACACTACGCCAAAGTATTTCTCTACGTTGGGGTCCCTAGCTTGTGTGTGTCCTCTCATGCAGTTAAAAAACTTACCGTGTATGGGAAGCTGAGACCCAGGCTATTTATGCGTATTGTATGGATTGGCAATAGGTGTGGTGGGGAGGGTTCACAAACGAAAAACTACTAACAATAACGAATAACGTTTGGAACACCATTCTAAGTCTGAACTGGGTGCAAAAAACCTAAAAAAACATCACTATGGGGAGATAAGGTATGCACACCAGTGACTATGTAAGGGGAATACATGGAATAGCAGAAACTGCTGTGTGAATACTGACTTGAAAAATCCAATAGCTATATGTAAGAGTGAAAATGTGAAAAATGGAATCTGCATTACTGCCATGAACATATGAATCAAGAGAAATTTAGCTACTGAATTGATCAATGCAATAGAGCCCCAACACTACGCCAAAGTATTTCTCTACGTTGGGGTCCCTAGCTTGTGTGTGTCCCTAGCTTGTTAGTGATGGTTTTTTTAGGTTTTTTGCACCCAGTTCAGACTTAGAATGGTGTTCCAAACGTTATTCGTTATTGTTAGTAGTTTTTCATTTGTGAACCCTCCCCACCACACCTATTGCCAATCCATACAATACGCATAAATAGCCTGGGTCTCAGCTTCCCATACACGGTAAGTTTTTTAACTGCATGAGAGGACACACACAAGCTAGGGACCCCAACGTAGAGAAATACTTTGGCGTAGTGTTGGGGCTCTATTGCATTGATCAATTCAGTAGCTAAATTTCTCTTGATTCATATGTTCATGGCAGTAATGCAGATTCCATTTTTCACATTTTCACTTTTACACATAGCTATTGGATTTTTCAAGTCAGTATTCACACAGCAGTTTCTGCTATTCCATGTATTCCCCTTACATAGTCACTGGTGTGCATACCTTATCTCTGCCTTTACTAAAGTCTGTAACAATCTGCTGACATCTAAATTTACCCCCTTCTGATTCTCCTGGATGTCTCTGCAGCATTTGACACCGTGGATCTCCAGCTCCTACTCTGTTCTCCACTCTATTGGCCTCAAGGATGCTGTTCTCTCCTGGTTATCCTCCTAATTTTCTAATTGTTCCTTCTGTGTATTTTTTACGGGCTCTTTTTTCTCTCCTCTTCCTTTTCATGTTGGGGTTCTTCAGGGTTCAGTCTTAGGTCCTCACCTCTTTTCTTTACATACCAATGCTACTAGACAAATCATCAGCAGATTTAGTTTTTGGTATTATCTCAATGCTAATGATACCCAAATACGCATATTGTCTCCAAACATCAGCCTTATATTTCTTCGCTGTCTCTACTATCATGTCCGTTCTGTATCTGAAACCTAATCTTTCCAAATCTGAATTTATTATCCTCCCATTCCTATTATCCTTTTCTAACCAACCTAAACCTAATGTTTCCATTTCTGTGTGGTACTACCATAACCCCCAGGCAGGAGGACTGCTTTTTCGTCTGTGTACTTGACTCAGATCTTTATTTAACTTTCTATATATGATCACTTGCACACTCATGTCTTCTTCACCTCAAAAATGTTTCCTGGAACCACCTTTTTTATGCTTGGAGGTGTAAAAACTTTAACCTTCATTCTGATTTATTCACTTGTTAACTACTCAACTCTCTACTTATTGGTATTCTTCTTACTAAACTCTCCCCTCTTCAATCTATCCTGGATGTAGCTGTCAGCCTCATGTTTCTGTCCAGCACTACACCAGTGCCTCTACCCTGTACCAGTCCATTGCACTGATTGCCTATCCACTTAAGAACGAAAGTTAAACTTATCACACTTACCCACAAAGCTCTCCACTACTCTGCATCTTTTCCCTCATCTCTGTCTACCAACCTACTCATACATTTTTTTTTTTAATCATGATATAAGACTAACATTCTCATGCTGTACCAGTTTTCTGGATTGCACTACCCCAATCAAGCAGGTTTTACATGTGCCCTAAACACACATCTTTTTAGGCAGGCCTATCACATCACTTCACTAATGTAATTTTTTTTAGTGTTCCCTACTACATTTTTCTTCTGAATCTCGTACCTTTGATATCTGTTTCCCACAGCCTCCATGCACTCAATAGCTCTTGTATCTGGACATATATACATAGTGGCAGATGACTGATTCATGCAGCTTTACATGAAGACCTTTATTATGACAGATGGTTGAACCATACACGCATTGTTTAACTGTTGTGTCAATACTTATCTCCTTCAGATTGTTAGCTTGCGAGCAGGACCATTCCTTGTTTGAATTGCTGAATTATGTTTCACTCTGTATTGTCTAATATATTTTGTGCATGTATAGTCTGAATTGTAATGTGGTGTGGAATATGTTGGCGCTATATAATAATCTATATATATAATTTTGTCTGTCTGTAACGGAAATCCCGCGTCGCTGATTGATCGCGCCAGCCGCCCGCAACCAGTCAGCGACAGGCGCAGTCCGGCCGCGAATTGGATTTGAACCACCCTCCGCTGATTTGTCGCACACAGACACCGCCGCACACAGACACCGCCACACAGAAACCTCTATATACACCCCAGCAGCCTCTATATACACCCCAGCAGCCTTTATATACACCCCACAAGCCAAAGCCTCTATATACACCCCAGCAGCAGCCTCCAGCACACAGTGAAAAAAAAAAAAAATGATTGTACTCACCTTGCACTTTCTTCTCTTTTCATACTCTGTAGTACTTTCTCCCTCCCCTCGCTAGCTCTGCAGGTTGGAAGATGCGGCTGCTTCCTATTTCCGCCTCGGCATGTCCCGCCCACCTCTCTCCGCTCAGCTGCCTCCAGATTGGATGTGGGTGTTGCTGGGGTAGTGGTGTGGGCTACATAAACTACATTCATATTCTAGAATACCCAATGCGCTAGAATCGGGCCACCATCTAGTAATAATAATAATAATAATAATAAAAAAAAATAATAAAGTTAACACTATTTATTATTAATAATTCAAGAATTCTATGTAACCCAAAATGGTACTGATTATATCACAACTTATTCCAAATTAAAAATGAGGCCTAATTATTTCAAGTCGCCAAAAAAGTGATATCCCTCTGAATTTAGCGATGTGACGCACAAAAAATAGAAATATATTTTTTTGTGTCACTAGCCAAATAGGCTTAGTCCTTAGGGGTAGTAGTCTTAAAGCCGTATTGTTCTAGGCGGGCTTTACACGTTGCGACAGCGCTAGCAATTGCTAGTGATGTCCAGCGCGATAGCACCCGCCCCCGTCGCACATGCGATATGTGGTGATTGCTGCTGTACCGAACATTATGGCTACGGCAGCTTCACACGCACATACCTGCTCGGCGACGTCGCTGTGACTGCCGAACTATCCCTCCTTCAAGGGGGAGGTGCGTTCGGCGTCACAGCGACGTCACCGCAACGTCACTAATCGGCTGGCCAATAGGAGCAGAGGGCCGGAGATGAGTGGGACATAACATCCCACCCACCTTCTTCCGCATTGCCGTCGGGACGCAGGTAAGGCGATGTTTGTCGCTCCTGCAGGTTTACACACAGCAATGTGTGGATCTGCAGGAACGACAAACAACATCGTACCGGCAGTCGACCAGACATTATGAAAATGAATGACGCTACACAGATCACCGATTTTCGACGTTTTTGCGATCGTTTATCGTCGCACCTAGGATTTACACGTTGCGATGTTGCTACCAGCGCCGGATGTGCGTCACTAATGACGTGACCCCGACGATATTTCGGAACCGATGTCGCAATGTGTAAAGCCCGCCTTAGATAGTATACATTGTATATACTGTAGGTTACTTTTTATACTTACACCTTTTCTTCTCTTCTTCTTGCAGGTGAATCATGCAGAATGTTACATACATAGAAAAAGATTACACTTCATGTCTTAATGCTGACATTAAGAAATCTCCAGTTTTTGCACTCATCAGACAAGCAATGCCATCTATTGTGAAGTGTAGCAGACCATCTCCCTTCCAAGAGGGATATGCACATCACTTTGCCCACTACCAATATGGCCATCCAGAAAATAACCATCATTTGCACGATGCATTTGAAAATGGGTCACGTCGAAGAAAAAATTTGCCATCTAAGATGTCACATGAAGATGAAGACCACAAACTCTGCACTGAGGCAGAAGAAGACACAAAGAGTTTTCTCCCGTCTCATCTGCCCTTGTTTTATCATCTACCGCCCATGTCAAGCTACAATGCCAAAATGGTTGATTTGCCTAATATTGGTCTTCAGTATTACAGAACTATGGACCCATTTTGGCTTAATCCTTTAAATCATGAACCTATAAGAGCAAGTGCACTGTGGCCTACTGGATCACTATGTCTACACCCTTCTTATCCATTATTTCACAAAAATTATCCTGGCATTATGTTCCCCTTCCATATGCCCACTCATACTATGCATGTACATCAAGCTTTTGATACAGGCCAACAACCAGATGATGCTCTCGGTAAAACACAGATCGAAGGCCATGATGATAACAAACAGCAGGTGGAGAGGGTTGATGTTAATATTCAGATTGATGATAGCTTCTATGTGGAGGTGGGCGATCAGAAACGTTGGAAATGTGCAATGTGTGAAAAGTCCTATACATCCAAATATAATTTGGTAACACATATTTTAGGGCACAGTGGCATCAAACCACATGCTTGTTCACGCTGTGGCAAGTTCTTTAAACAGCTCAGTCATTTGCATACACATATGTTAACTCACCAAGGCACCCGACCGCACAAGTGCCAAGTGTGTAATAAAGCTTTTACCCAAACCAGTCATTTAAAGCGCCACATGATGCAACACAGTGATGTGAAACCATACAACTGTAGGATATGTGGCAGAGGGTTTGCCTATCCAAGTGAACTTAAAGTCCATGAGTCAAAGCACGAGAGCGGGAGAGAAAATATCTGTGTTGAGTGCGGACTTGACTTTCCAACCCTGGCTCAGCTTAAAAGACACTTGACAGCCCACCGGGGCCCGATTCAGTACAATTGTAGTGAATGTGATAAAACATTTCAATACCCAAGTCAACTGCAGAATCACATGATGAAACACAAGGACATCCGGCCATATATCTGCACCGAGTGTGGCATGGAATTTGTACAACCGCATCATCTCAAGCAGCATTCACTGACACATAAGGTGAGTTATAACCATCACTAAATTAACATTTCATCATCAGATCTGTTTAATATTTTTTTTTTACATGTAATTGAAACCAACGTAGAAATCTATAAGAAATGTTACTTACCTTCTATTGGGCATTTCTTGGTTTCTTATATAGTGTGACTCATCTGTCTACCTCTAACTGAGCACATTGACCTATGTATAAGTTTGACTCATCTATACCGTAGTTGAGCACATAGACATTTGGAACATCTGACGACTTCCCTATGCCCCGTATCTCTACTCATCCGAGTGGTGATAAAGATAAATTAGCCACTGTGGACTGAGCACCTCTTCCTCACTGTGGTGTTACTACTGTAGGGGTTGTTTCTATCTGAGAGGGATCACGGTTATTATTAGGGAGGGCCATATCTAGGGTCAGCCGTCATTGAACGGGGGCGTCTTCACATTAGGACGCCGACCCCCGTAGTAAGGAAGGAATAGTGAGAGGGAAAGATTATCCTTCCTTCCTCTATTTTTCATCCTGCCTTTTAATTGTGTGTTATGTACGTGAATTTGATAATAAAATTATATGATTTTATACAAAAGTAGTAAGAATCTGGTTTTGGCAAAATGTCTACTTTGAGTATCTAGAATAGGTATATTAATTAGTTGATTGGCAATGGTCAGACCATTGTCACTTGTAGCTTTGCTCTGTGGAGTGGCCTCATTCTTTGCTGTTTTGATCTCTTGCTGCCTGACCTTGCCTTTGACTCCTCATTTACCTTTCTTTCACTTTATGTGATCTGCCTATGGACTGTGGCCTGTTTATTCTTTTGTCTTCCACCCTGCTTTTGACGTACACTCTCGCTATATGACCCCAGACTTATTGACTTTGTCTCATGGCTTGTTGTGAGAAGTGATGAAAGCCAGCATCACATTTGACATCAACACGCAACAAACCCGGGACAGTGAGAGGGCCCACTGCACATAAGGGGCTTACTTGGCCAATATTTTAGTTTTTAAGTACTCCTTGGTGATGTCCATTACACATGTACAACCAATGTGAGCCCTGCATGTTTGGAATGGGTTTGGGTGCTATGATCAGAGCTAGATTTTTTTGCCTTAGTTTAAACATTCATATGGTGCTATAAATTGAGGCAACAGCAATTAAAGGAGTTGATTCCTATCAGAAAATCCCAGTGCCCATGGAAGATTCGTTATATAAAAAAAGTGCACTTAACTCACTAACCTTGGTCCTGTTGCTGAGTCTACACCACTGCTCCAGGTATTTATTGCTGTTGTGCTGATGTCATGTTCACAACTCAGCAACTAATGTGTGGGCTCTGAGTTGGGTGACCCTGCTATATGGGCAGAGCTGCTGAGCCGCTACTGTGCTGTCAATGTAACGTCAACGCCAAATACTATAAGAGACGCCAGGAGAAGCAGTGGAGACTCCGTTTTTGACCTGGGGAGGGTGAGTAAAGTGTAGTTTTGTATTTTTTTTTCCATAGAAAACTGAGACCGGGGACTGGTATTTTCTTAAAATGGAGAACCCCTTTAAGAGGTTGTGTGTCGCCCAGGGAATGGGGTACTCGGTCCCGGGCAGTGTATAACTGGGAAATGTCACTTTGGTGGTCATTGCCCAATCCCGGGAGTATTTACAGGGGAGATTAAAGTAATTTGTGTGACGCCACCTGCAGGTTGCGGTTAAGATGGTGGAACCACTGCTGCTGAGTTGATTATCTCTAGGGCTGGTGGTAACTGCAGCTGTGGTGGTAGGCCCTCCGAAGGTAGGGCTGAGCCCTGGAGATGTATGATGGAGTAATAAGGGAGGCCACACCGTGGGTTGTAGTTAACAATCTCTACTCACTGTTGACCCTCGGACGGCTGGTTCAGGTCCCTGTAGTTCCAGTGCCAGTTGATGACTTGGTTGCTCTGTCCTCGGCACCCTCAGTGTGGTTGGGTCCGCGTAGCATGGAGCGGTTTGGGGCCCGACTGTCCCTTTTGTGGCAGTCTCCTTCTCTGTACGGCGGGCAGTGTGGACCCTGTAGGGCTGGTCTGTGTTCCGAACACTGATCCTTGGTGTACTGCTGGTGCCCCCAAATCTGTGGGTAAGTGAGGTCCGTGAAGTTCCCCTCACTGTGCAGGTATTTGCCAGGCCATATGAAACTGTCATCTGACCTAGAGCCCTGTGCCCCGTCGGTGCTAATGGTCCCAGCAGTACTCGGGTGTACCTGCCCTGGCGACCACTCTCCTGTGCCCCTGGGTCACCGTTACACGACCCAGCTCTAGGGGATGGTAGTAAACTGTCTGTTACGTCACCCACGGTGTGTAATGAGATGTGGCACCACCGCTGCTGTTGTGGGACACCCGGGGCGATAGGATGGCAGCTTGTTGTTAACCCCTAGGTAGGGATGGTGGCCCCGGGACTTGGTGCAGGAGACGGTAATGGCAGGAACCGGTGCGCCTGGTCAGACCAGGCAGTCTCAGCTTACTCACGATTAAAGAAGTCAGACAAGTCCATTGGTTAACTAAGGTGATGGTGGCCGGCCGCCGCGGCCGGGTGTATTCTGGTCCCCCACCCGGGCTGGTGGTCCGTATCTCTTCCCTCTGCACTGTGCTGTAGTGTTATGGACTTCACGGTCTGGAACTCGGGAGTCCGCTCCCGGTAATACTGTTGGGAGCCATGCCCGCTGACGCTGACCCGTGGGATCTACAGGCTCTGACGGATGCCCTATCCCTCTCTGTGGGTGGTTGTCTCTTTTCGGGACTTAGGTTGGGACAGAACCTATAATCCTGCCCTCAATCGTTTGATTAGCTAGGCCGTTGGTTCCGGTCCTGGCTTCAGGGTCCGAGTACCCCCTCTGTGCATGGTTTCTGGTCGGGTCTACGTGTCGGTTCCGGCGGGCTCCAACCCTGTCCTGGTCCACCTCGGATCTGCCGAGCCGTCTTCCCGTATCCTGCTAGCTACGGGCCCTCCGTCTGCCACCTAGCCAATGTGTCCGGGCTCCGACCCTGACACCTGTCAGTTCAACCTCAGGCCCAAAGCAGAGGTCTGGACTCCACTCCACTCAACTGCTCACTCCTCACTTCTCACTTCTCTCCTGCCCCGGGCTCTCCAGACCCCTAGGTGTTTGTTTACGTCCATTCCGTCTGGTCCCGCCCACTGGTGTGCCTGTCTTTCCCTGGGGGAGGTGACTAGGGTTTTCTGGTTGGCTGTATGTAATCTAGGTGAGGGAAGGTGTTATGCGGGGGCCTATGTGTGACTACCTGCAGTGTCAGGGCGTCACAAAGACTCATCATAGTTCCTGATTGTTGGGGTCCAAGCGCAACAGATTGTCAGAATGGAGCTCTGGAGTCAACCTATGTAACTGGCGTAATGGTCAAGCGATGCATATAACTTTCCAGGACTTTATAATCGGTGTTCTGATTTTAGGATAGGCCATCAATATTTTATTGGTGAGGGTCTAAGCCAACTAAAGAACCACGGGACTGATCCCCTTTATTTTATGATTAGGCAGTTAGCCACACAAAATTTTGGTTGTACCTGTTCCTGCAGCTTCTTCTCATTCACTTGTATTGGAACTGAGCACCAGGGAGCAGAAAAAAACATATAACACTCCCACCGATTAAATGGGAATGACTTAGAAAAACTCAATAACCAGTTTGCTTTTCCATGTATTTAGGGTGTGAAAGAACACAAGTGTGGGATTTGTGGTCGAGAATTTACTCTACTGGCGAATATGAAGCGACACATCCTGATTCACACAAACATCCGAGCCTACCAATGCCACCTCTGTTTCAAGAGCTTCGTCCAAAAACAGACTCTGAAGGCACACATGATTGTCCACTCTGATATTAAGCCATTCAAGTGCAAGGTGAGAAAACAAATGCTGATCTGAAGGTTACAAAATAGGATTTAAGGGATCAATGATCTCAAAGTTACTCTTTTATAGTCAATATTTATACTAATAATTAGCTGTTGCTTACGAGATTCTATCCACTGTTGGCATACTATAGTAGTCTACCCGTAGCTATAGTACAAAATAGTAGTTCATTACTTCAATAAGTCCTGGATTTACCATATTTTACACCAGGTTACAACTCTTCAATGACTTACCTATTACTAAAAAAATAATCATGGTGGATCCTATTCCTTTCTATGGCACTTACAGTTAGGTCCAGAAATATTTGGACAGTGACACAATTTTCGCGAGTTGGGCTCTGCATGCCACCACATTGGATTTGAAATGAAACCTCTACAACAGAATTCAAGTGCAGATTGTAACGTTTAATTTGAAGGTTTGAACAAAAATATCTGATAGAAATTGTAGGAATTGTACACATTTCTTTACAAACACTCCGCATTTTAGGAGGTCAAAAGTAATTGGACAAATAAACCAAACCCAAACAAAATATTTTTATTTTCAATATTGTGTTGCGAATCCTTTGGAGGCAATCACTGCCTTAAGTCTGGAACCCATGGACATGACCAAACGCTGGGTTTCCTCCTTCTTAATGCTTTGCCAGGCCTTTACAGCCGCAGCCTTCAGGTCTTGCTTGTTTGTGGGTCTTTCCGTCTTAAGTCTGGATTTGAGCAAGTGAAATGCATGCTCAATTGGGTTAAGATCTGGTGATTGACTTGGCCATTGCAGAATGTTCCACTTTTTTGCACTCATGAACTCCTGGGTAGCTTTGGCTGTATGCTTGATGAATTGATGAATGGTTTGCATTTAGATGTGAACCCTTTGTATTTACTTTTCTGGAGTCTTCTCTTTACTGTTGACTTAGAGACAGATACACCTACTTCACTGAGAGTGTTCTGGACTTCAGTTGATGTTGTGAATGGGTTCTTCTTCACCAAAGAAAGTATGCGGCGATCATCCACCACTGTTGTCATCCGTGGACGCCCAGGCCTTTTTGAGTTCCCAAGCTCACCAGTCAATTCCTTTTTTCTCAGAATGTACCCGACTGTTGATTTTGCTACTCCAAGCACGTCTGCTATCTCTCTGATGGATTTTTTCTTTTTTTTCAGCCTCAGGATGTTCTGCTTCACCTCAATTGAGAGTTCCTTAGACCGCATGTTGTCTGGTCACAGCAACAGCTTCCAAATGCAAAACCACACACCTGTAATCAACCCCAGACCTTTTAACTACTTCATTGATTACAGGTTAACGAGGGAGACGCCTTCAGAGTTAATTGCAGCCCTTAGAGTCCCTTGTCCAATTACTTTTGGTCCCTTGAAAAAGAGGAGGCTATGCATTACAGAGCTATGATTCCTAAACCCTTTCTCCGATTTGGATGTGAAAACTCTCATATTGCAGCTGGGAGTGTGCACTTTCAGCCCATATTATATATATAATTGTATTTCTGAACATGGTTTTGTAAACAGCTAAAATAACAAAACTTGTGTCACTGTCCAAATATTTCTGGCCCTGACTGTATATTCTGTTTCCAATACAATCAAGGCTTTCACTATTAACAGAGTCTTGATGTATATAATAATGAATCCATCATTGACTTTGGGGTAACAAAAGGATCCACTGGGTATTGAAGGGTTCTAGTATTTCTGACTGAAAAAGAATTGCACTACAGAAAACACTATTTTTACATTTAAAAAGTATTGGAAATCTAATGTATGGAAAATTTCAATATGAAACCTTAAATGTATGCCAAATGAGAGTCAGGCTACTATACTTTTATTAAGATGAGTCTTTTTTTTTCTCAAGGTGGGGTCACTGGGAGATTGAAATGAAAAGGACAGTAAGGGGTGCTTCACACACAGCGAGCTCGCTGCCGAGATCGCTGCTGAGTCACGCTTTTTGTGACGCAGCAGTGACCTCATTAGCGATCTCGCTGTGTGTGACACTGAGCAGCGATCTGGCCCCTGCTGCGAGATCGCTGCTCGTTACACACAGCCCTGGTTCGTTTTCTTCAAAGCCGCTCTCCTGCTGTGACACACAGATCGCTGTGTGTGACAGCAAGAGAGCGACAAATGAAGCGAGCAGGGAGCAGGAGCCGGCGTCTGACAGCTGAGGTAAGCTGTATCCAAGATAAACATCGGGTAACCAAGGTGGTTACCCGATATTTACCTTAGTTACCAGCATCTGCAGCTCTCACGCTGCCTGTGCTGCCGGCTCCGGCTCTCTGCACATGTAGCTGCTGTACACATCGGGTTAATTAACCCGATGTGTACAGCAGCTAGGAGAGCAAGGAGCCAGCGCTAAGCAGTGTGCGCGGCTCCCTGCTCTCTGCACATGTAGCTGCATTACACATCGGGTTAATTAACCCGATGTGTACTGTAGCTATGGTAGGAGAGCAAGGAGCCAGCGCTCAGTGTGCGCGGCTCCCTGCTCCCTGCACACACAGCTGTGCGCTGGTAACTAATGTAAACATCGGGTAACCATACCCGATGTTTACCTTAGTTACCAGTCTCCGCAGCTTCCAGACGGCAGCTCCGTGCAAGCGCAGCGTCGCTTGCACGTCGCTGCTGGCTGGGGGCTGTTCACTGGTCGCTGGTGAGATCTGCCTGTTTGACAGCTCACCAGCGACCATGTAGCGATGCAGCAGCGATCCTGACCAGGTCAGATCGCTGGTCGGATCGCTGCTGCATCGCTAAGTGTGAAGGTACCCTAATCATCTGATTTTTCAGCGCTTTAGAGGAAATATAAATCATTCCGCAGAATACAACTGGGTTCACCTCCCTGTATTAATATGTTTTCATGAAGCTATAAATGTGAGCAGAGTGACTGCAGAATTCAGAATTAATGGGCACTTTTTCCCTATTACCTGCAAACTCTCAGCATATGTCTGAGAGTCTTCCAATAAAGGGAAAGCTCCCAGACAGCTAGAGTATCCTGCAAAGAAGAAAAAACAAAAAGCCAGCACTAAATGTGCACTTCAGCACTAAAATTCCAAACTGTACTTATAAAAATGTTGAGATATTTCTTGAGCTGCCTCGCCACGTCACGGCAAATCTCATTTGAGGCAGTCCTACACTAAAATATTTTTATAAAATGTGCCATGCGGCCTCACATATGAATAGTAGAACTGCTCTTAGCAGCACTCACCTGGTCTATTTCAATCCCGTACCCATGTTTTTAGAGAGCTGGAGAGTAAATGACATGTCATCAACCACTAAGCTGAGTGCTCACATGTCACTTTCAGGTACTATTAGGTGCTGGCACAAGAAAAAGATAAGCTATGGTATGTGCCTATGTGGCTTTTTTTTTAAGTTTTTCATGCGTTTTCCTTGCTTATTTTAATCAATACTGCAGGGAAAAAGCGTCCCAGCAAAGTCTATGAGAATCCTAACTTACTGTGCACATGCTGCTTATTTTTCCGTGCAGATTTTGTGAAAAAAGAAGCAGCATGTCAATTGTTTCTGCATTTATTTTCTGCATTTCTATAATCCCCTGCAATGTATCGCTAGAGTGAATTATATCGCAGTGCTTCGCCTCATACACTGTGCATACAGCATGGTGCGTGAGGCTCTCCGTAGCTCAGTGACGACCCAGGGCTACTATGGCAGCAATCGGGTCCCTGTGATCGCATTACAGGGACCCGATCGCCAAGGAGAGGTAAGCGATTCCTCTCCCTGCCTTCTCAATGCTGCGATCGCACTGAAACACCGGGGGGACCACTCTGGGCAGTAAGAGCTGTAACATCAGCCGGAGACCCGGCGGCAATCGTAGGGGTATAGTGCCTGAACCCCCGCAATCACCCTGTCTAAAAAAAAAGCACAAAAAGAAGGAAGAAAAAAAAAAACAAGCAAGAAAAAAATGCACATATTGTCAGCTGCTTTTCTCCTGCCAAAATATGCTTTTTTGAGTGCAGAAAAGAAGCACACAAAAACACAAAACAGCAACATATGACTTTTTTTTTTTTTTAACTAATTCACAGCCTGGGGCACTGTGCATACAGTGTCTACAAGTAGTATTCAACCCCCTGCAGATTTAGCAGGTTTGATAAGATGCAAATAAGTTAGAGCCTGCAAACTTCAAACAAGAGCAGGACTTATTAACAGATGCATAAATCTTACAAACCAACAAGTTATGTTGCTCAGTTAAATTTTAGTACATTTTCAACATAAAAGTGTGGGTCAATTATTATTCAACCCCTAGGTTTAATATTTTGTGGAATAACCCTTGTTTGCAATTACAGCTAATAATCGTCTTTTATAAGACCTGATCAGGCCGGCACAGGTCTCTGGAGTTATCTTGGCCCACTCCTCCATGCAGATCTTCTCCAAGTTATCTAGGTTCTTTGGGTGTCTCAAGTGGACTTTAATCTTGAGCTCCTTCCACAAGTTTTCAATGGGTTAAGGTCAGGAGACTGACTAGGCCACTGCAACACCTTGATTTTTTCCCTCTTGAACCAGGCCTTGGTTTTCTTGGCTGTGTGCTTTGGGTCGTTGTCTTGTTGGAAGATGAAATGACGACCCATCTTAAGATCCTTGATGGAGGAGCGGAGGTTCTTGGCCAAAATCTCCAGGTAGGCCGTGCTATCCATCTTCCCATGGATGCGGACCAGATGGCCAGGCCCCTTGGCTGAGAAACAGCCCCACAGCATGATGCTGCCAGCACCATGCTTGACTGTAGGGATGGTATTCTTGGGGTCGTATGCAGTGCCATCCAGTCTCCAAACGTCACGTGTGTGGTTGGCACCAAAGATCTCGATCTTGGTCTCATCAGACCAGAGAACCTTGAACCAGTCTGTCTCAGAGTCCTCCAAGTGATCATGAGCAAACTGTAGATGAGCCTTGACATGACGCTTTGAAAGTAAAGGTACCTTACGGGCTCATCTGGAACGGAGACCATTGCGGTGGAGTACGTTACTTATGGTATTGACTGAAACCAATGTCCCCACTGCCATGAGATCTTCCCGGAGCTCCTTCCTTCTTGTCCTTGGGTTAGCCTTGACTCTTCGGACAAGCCTGGCCTCGGCACGGGTGGAAACTTTCAAAGGCTGTCCAGGCCGTGGAAGGCTAACAGTAGTTCCATAAGCCTTCCACTTCCGGATGATGCTCCCAACAGTGGAGACAGGTAGGCCCAACTCCTTGGAAAGGGTTTTGTACCCCTTGCCAGCCTTGTGACCCTCCACGATCTTGTCTCTGATGGCCTTGGAATGCTCCTTTATCTTTCCCATGTTGACCAAGTATGAGTGCTGTTCACAAGTTTGGGGAGGGTCTTAATTAGTCAGAAAAGGCTGGAAAAAGAGATAATTAATCCAAACATGTGAAGCTCATTGTTCTTTGTGCCTGAAATACTTCTTAATACTTTAGGGGAACCAAACAGAATTCTTGTGGTTTGAGGGGTTGAATAATAAATGACCCTCTGAATAAACTTTTCACAATTTAAAAAAAAAAAAGAAAAAAAGAAATAACATTCTTTTTTGCTGCAGTGCATTTCACACTTCCAGGCTGATCTACAGTCCAAGTGTCACAATGCCAAGTTAATGCCGAATGTGTAAACCTGCTAAATCTGCAGGGGGTTGAATACTACTTGTAGGCACTGTAGGTGCACTCTGTTGGTGAGGGTATATCATTATTATTATTATTATTGTCATCAGGGCTGGCGTCAGCACCCGGCAAAGCCAGTCAAATGCCGGGGCCCTTGGCTACCGGGGGGGCCCACTCGCGGTGGCAGGAGTAGCGTACCGCTACTCAGGGGGGCCTGGTGCCCACGCTGTCACCCACCCCCCCGCTGAGGATCGCGCTTTCAATTGTATCGGCATCGCAGTTGCCGATACAATTGAAAACAATGATGAGAGAGGAAGCAGCGCGCTCATCATTCTCCCGCTGTGACTTTCGGAGCTCTGACAGCTTTGCAGCGGAGTGTGCTATATGGAGCTGTATACTACATGAAGGTGCCTAATGCTATCTGGGTCTGCACTGTGCTATATAGGGGCTGTGCACTACATGAGGGTGCCTAATGCTATCTGGGTCTGCATTGTGCTTTATGGGGCTGTATACTACATGAAGGTGTGACGCCCTGGCCTATCACGTCGTCACAGGGTATTGTGCAATCTGCCCTTCTGTGCAATATCCTCCTCCTCGGTTACGGGTCCCTAACCTTGGGTGTTGCCAAGAACAGCTAATCAAAATCCTAGGAACACTCTGCACCACACCCACCAGACACACCAGTGGATGACCTGAGTGGAATAGGGTTGCCCACTTGGGGAGTTGATGAAAGGAGTGTGAGGAGACAGTGAGTGAGTGGAGAAGTAGCTCTCAGAGAGAGAGGAGGTCAGGAGCTGGGCTCCTTGGAACTACTAGGTAGCAGACGTTGGTCTGGGCCTGGTAGGAGCTGGATCCCGGTCGCAGGGGATCTTGACAAGGGGCACGGACTGTCGAGGAGGACAGCCTGCGGCCTTGTGCCATCACCGGGCAGGGGCCAGGGCACGACGGGGTACGTGGACCCTAGGTCAGGGAGTAGCTTCAGGTGTCCTGACAGTTTACCCAACGAGGACGGAGCCTTCAATATCCGTACTCCACCCGCTCCAAAATCGGGGTACTAGCGCAACGAGAGGGATAGGACTTTCCACTACACGGTCCAGAAAACCCAAGCGTGAACCCTGAGAGCAAGCTCCCTCAGATGGGTCCCGCTCCCCAGTGTGGCTAATTAGTGTCAGACTAAAGGGACCAACTAGAAGACAAGGTGCCACAGAAAAAGGTCACAGACTAACAGGCAACACCAACAGAAACGGGACCCAGGCGTGCTCCCCCTCAGCGGCAGCGGTGTCCAGAACTTTGGTTTACTACAGTTGTCAGTGTCCGCGTTATTGGACTGAGTGAGTACGCAAGTGACCCTTACCGTCCCAACGGCACATCCCAATCACTATCACCGAGTCCCCGGAGCATTTTCCCTACCCGTGGAGGGGTTAAACACCTAGCTGCCCACACCATCGGCTCCGGGTACTCCGAATCACAGCGGTGGTACTCCATCTTACCACGCACCACAGGTGGCATCACAAACTTTCCAAACCATCCCCTGTACATAACCCCCCTTTGTTTGAGGAGCCGCACGACTCCTGGGTCCGGAGCCCTCTCGAGCCACCGCAGATTCGGATCCCAGCAGCCTGGCTGCTGACGGGGGGGTGACACAAAGGTGCCTAATGCTATCTGGGTCTGCACTGTGCTATACAGGGGCTGTATAGTACATGAGGGTGCCTAGTGCCTATATGGGTCTGCATTGTGCTATATGTGGACTGCTTAATGTTATATGTGGACTGCTTAATGTTATATGGGGGTTGCATAGTGCCATATGGGGGCTGCATAGTGCCATATGGGGGCTACATAATGCTATATGGAGGACTATGAGGGCTTCATAACACTATATGGAGGAATATGGGGGCTGCATACTACTATACCCCCAGAGTTATATGTCCCCTCCACCCCGGTGCTGTATACCCCCTCAGGGCTGTATGTCCCCACCACCCCAGAGCTGTGTACCCCCAGAGCTGCATGTAACCCCCTACCTCAGAGCTGTTTGTCCCCCCACCCCAGAGCCACTGCCCCCTCATTGCTGTATACCCCTTTCCTCAGTAAAATGTATGTCCCCCAGTAATGTGTATGTCCCCAGCCTCTCTTGTGATGTATATATAGCAGTGTTAATGTTCTTAATGTTCTTTCTGTGCGGCCATGTCTGTTAATGACTGCCACCAATCAGCGTGGCACAGACACATGCCCAGGAGGAGCTGGATGGAGATAAGCAGGGAGCTGAATGAGGCTGTTGCCGTCTTCCCAATATTAGAAATATCTCTAATGTGTCTGTGTGTGTATGTATGATGTGTATCTATGTATGTCAGTGTATGTGACTGTGTATAGAGTTATGTCTATTTATATGTGTTTTTGTGATTTTCTCTTTAAATATGTATGTGTACGTATGCCTGTATGTGTATGTATCTGTGTATGTCTATGTGTGGATGGGGCCCACTGAGACTCTTTCGCCCAGGGCCCACAAAAACCTGGAACCGGCCCTGATTGTCACTTTAGTAATTTCTCTGTTTTGGGATATCTGTTGAGAGATATCACTTCTGACTGTCTCTGTACGTACTGGATCTTCGATTATAGGTGTAATCACTGTTCTGTATTCATTATGCTGAAAGTGTGACGTCATTGTGTTTGTTGACATTGCAGTGGGACACCACTGTGTGTAATATTCAGATTCTGTGCCAAAACTGTAAGAAATATTGTTGTGCAGCTGATATATTGTATGAATTTAAAGTGATGGAAAGCTGTTCATACGGATAAGATACCTGTTGGCCAAATACATGTTCGCTTAATGAGGCTGTCTACCACTTTTACATTAATGGTCTATGCTTAGTATAGGTCATCAATGTCTGATCGGCTGGGATCCAAGTCCCTGCTCCTCTCTCGATCAGCTGTTTGCTCAGTTCTGGAACTGCCCAGTCTTCAGATAGTGGCCAGGTACTGCACATCCATCTCCTATTGATTTGACAAGGAGGCGGATGTACAGTACCCGGCCGCTATCAGCTGACAAGCTAGCTCGGGAATTTTGGTTGCCTGCTGCCATCGCTAGAACTGAGAACAGATGATCCACAGGAGTGTCTGGTGTTGGACCCCGTTCGATCAGAAATTGATGACCTAGCCTTAAGGGTACTTTACACGCTGCAATATCGGTACCGATATCACTAGCGAGCGTACCCGCCCCTGTCGGTTGTGCGTCACGGGCAAATCGCTGCCTGTGGCACACAACATCGCTAACACCCGTCACACGGACTTACCTTCCCTACGACGTCGCTCTGGCCGGCGATCCGCCTCCTTTCTAAGGGGGCGGTTTGTGCGGCGTCACAGCGTCGTGACACGGCAGCCGTTTAATAGCAGAGGAGGGGCGGAGATTAGCGGCCGGAACATGCCGCCCACCTCCTTCGTTCCTCATTGCTGGTGGACGCAGGTAAGGAGATGTTCCTCGTTCCTGAGGTGTCCCACATAGCGATGTGTGGTGCCGCAGGAACGACGAACAACATCGTACCTGCAGCAGCAACGATATTTGGAAAAGGAGCAACGTGTCAACGAGCAACGATTTTTCATGTTTTTGCGCTCGCTGATCGACGCTCCTTCGTGTCACACGCTGCTATCTCGCTAACGGCGCCGGATGTGCGTCACTAACGACGTGACCCCGACGATATATCGTTAGCGATGTCGCAGCATGTAAAGCACCCTTTAGGATAGGCCATCAATGTAAAAGTAGTGGACAACCTCTTTAATGCTGCCGTCAACTGTGCGAAGGTATAGGCAGTGTCTTGTTTTCCAATGGAATTATGACCCATTTTTCTCACCTTTCATTTTATATATAGTTTATGAACATCTTTAGTATTTAAAGGGAATCTATCACCAGGTTTTTGCCACCTAACCTGAGAGCAGCACAATGTTTTATCAGCAGGAGTTTATCACTACAGGAATAGTAAACCTGCTGCTATCTAGCACTCCAAATTAATGAGCTTTGTATCACCCCACCCCCACCTCTGATTGGCAGCTTTATTCCTATGCACAGTATACACAGAAAGCTGCCAATCAGTGCTGTGGGTGGAGTTATCCAAAGTTCAGCATTCAGGGAACTGGTAGATCGGCAGCAGATAAAACAGTGATTTTATAAAAACTGCAGCAAGCAGCCCAGTAAGTGATACATTACTGTAATCAGGGTCTCTGCCCCTACATTATGCTGCTTTCAGACAGGGTAGCAAATATCTAATGATAGATTTTCTTTAAGTGATGTGGGTTGCATTTGGTAACTCATGAATGACATGGCCAAAGGTGTCAACTACCAGTAGTATATATTATATGTATAGATGATAGGACCCGGTTACAGATTTTACAGAAATTTAAAGTTATGACTTATAACATGTAAAAGGGTTGTATAATCAGTATGTTTTTGTAGAAGGAGGTGATCTGTTGATGTTCTTATAATATATGTTACCGATCATATACTGTATATTATGGATCTACAGTTATCACAAGCTGTGGAAAAGGAAGAATTTTGTAGCAAGCATAATTATTAACATAATAGATTTCACCAGCAGAATAGAACAGTAAGCGTAGTCCGGCTAACGTCTATATTAAAGGGAATCTGTCAAGACTATAGTTTCTGTGGTGATATTTAGCTCCTAATACAGAAATAATAATGATACCTGTTTTGTACTATGCTGTTGTGAGTGCTGAGAATAAAGCTTTAAAGGCACATGTAAAGTATCCTTGAAGTGCAATTATGCATCGTGCATTGAAACGCCCACAATGTACTTCTAGGCTAATTTGCATGCTGCTTCAAAACTCAATTTTTTTGATTGTTATACTAGGCCCTATTTAGCCACACTGCTAGTTTAAAGGGAATTTGTCCCCTGGTTTCGCTACCTCATCTGAGAGCATCATGTTGTCGGCAGAGAGAGTCTGAATCCAATGATGTATAACTTAGATTTCTCTGTGCAGCTGTTTTGACACAATCAATGCATTTAGATTTAGCATGTAGCTGAGCCCAGGGTCTCAGTAGAGATTGTACATTAACTGTGAGGTGTCATTCACAGCAGGGGGCATGTCAGACTTCTTTGCATATGAGTTTCTAGTCCTGTAATGTTAATCACTAGGTTATAAAAACCTTTACTATAAACAACAGCTTACAATCTGATAAGAGAAGCATAGTTGATTTTTGTTTTTTAACTCCTACAGCATGCTGTCCTCAGATTACATAACAACATCCTGTTGACAGATTCCCTTTATGTACCAAAATGATAGGTTCCCTTAAAGGAGCAGTTATATATTTTTATTTATGTAGTCATTCGATGGGACCCCCACACTTTTTCTTTATATGAAACAGGCCTCATAGATTAGATAATAATGTCCAAAAGATTAACCATTATTTAGTATGCAACTTAGACTGTACAAACCCCAGTAAGTATTTCTTTCTATTTTCCTTTGTTACACAGTAAAGATGTGTACTTGCCAATTTGTAAACTTTTAGAAGCGTTAGTGCAGGTGATTTTAGAGCATGGTGCACTTTGTTTTCACATTCATGCCCCTTTCTTCAAGACCATATCCTTTCAGCAATCCCATGCCTTGAGGTGCTGTCTGGGGTGTCCTGACTCATGCACATCTGTTCAGGAGCTCTGCTTTTTAGGAGGTTTCTTCATCTCCCCTTTTTTTTGGAACCTCACTGACATTTCTACGACAGTTGAAAGTATTACCAAAAGTACACAATGTGGTCCCAGATGAAGAGAAGGACGATAGATGATTCGTTGTATGCGACCTTGTTCCTTCTGAGGACTAGAGATGAGCAATTCCGTGGAGGTTCAGTTCACCGGCAGCCAAGGAGCCGAGGCTCTACTGGCTCGAGCTTGACCCGAACCTCCGGAGCAAGTAACTGATTGGAAGTTTGAGTCTCCGCCAACAAACAGCCAGCCATAAGCAGATCACTTGCAGGGGAGGGTAGGTGGGCTTTTTTGAACAATGTTTCGGGTTGCACACTACATGTAATCGGGCTGATGTTAGCCTCAGTGAGAGCCGTTCAAACACTGCAAGCGGCTTGCACAGGGCTAAGCACTAAGTGTACCTGAGCACAGCATTGCTCGCGTGAGTGAAGTTTGCATGTAAGGCTGAGGCCACTCGGGGATTACTTCATGTCCTCACATGACACTCGGCTCACGCTCGCAGCACAGCAGGAGCTGAGTGTCATGCGATGGTCATGCGACTGTGGTCCAATCGTGCGATCAGACCACAGCTGCAGAGGGGGGTGTTGCTGCGGAGGGGAGAGCTGGCGCTGCGGTGCTGCGGTGGGGAGGGCCGGCGCTGTGGAGGAGAGGGAGGCATTTATCTGCCTATCTCCTTTCTTGCCGGCTATTGTGATTCTCGCACTGCACTCTCCTTATACCGGTGTAACACGAGTGCAGAGCGATGTTTCTCTCGCCCCATAGACCTATATGGGTGCAAGTGAAACAGGATCGCATTACACTCGCAGCGTGCTGCGACTGTTTTCTCGATCCAATTAGGGCTGAGAAAATAATTGCTCGTGGGAGCGGGCTCATAGAGTAATATTAGTCCAAGTGGAATGTGATTTTTTTATTGCATTTTACTCGCTCCGATTTTCTCGCCGTGTGTCCTAGGCCTAAAGCATCCGAACCAGAAACTTGACTTTTTAAGTTGTTGTTCGGTTTGAAAATCGAACATCAGATTCACTGATCTCTACTGATGACAGCCCTGCTTAGACTTGTAGGTGAATGGATCTTTTCTGACTAGGATAACATTTTGACCAATTTGTGTCAGTGCCATGGGATTTTTCATCATTTTTTTTTATTGTGCAGTATTGTTACAATAATACTGTTAAAACATTTAATGATAAAATATTGAATCCTACATACAATAAATAATTTGTGTATTATTCCAAAGTGAAAGGTGAACATGACTTTCCTTCACAACGCCTTGGAACAGCTTGTGCCGTAACACTGGTGTTCCCCGTTGTGCCTTGTGAATGTGACTGATTACAAGGAAACAGAAGTGGGATACGAGTGGGCTCCAGCAACGGCAGTGCACTTGTCTGATAGAGATGTTAACACGTGATTTCTCCGACTCTGCATGTGCCCCTTTCATCTTCAATAATAAAGAGAGAACAAATGAAACGTGTTTTGACTTTTGCACACCCCCTGCCAACATGGCAAAGAGCTCAAAGGAATCCTGGTAACACAATTTTGACTTTTGGCCGATGTTCAGCAGGATTAAGGCAATGACCAGATAGCAACATTCTGGCATCGAGGTCCTCCTCAGAAGAAGGAAGGATATAACTAACTCAACTGCCTCCAAAACAATGGCTCACAAGTCCCATGGGGATAGCTTGCAAATAGATTTCATCTTGCTTTCTCTTGTACTTCTCAAAGTTTCCTGTTTTCTCACGGTCTTTTTGGACAGTTTACAGTCATTCTCATTCTAGTTTTCTCTCTCTGCCTCTCTAAGGAAAGAAACACCCTTCTTATAAAGGAAGACAGCTCAGTGGCAGCCTTTGTAGCGCTCTGCAGGCTGCAGGTTTCCATTCCTTATTTCTCTAAGTGAATGTGAAAAACAAAAGAAAAAAACATAATAGGTGTGTACGGAATCGCAAGCACATTCCTTGAAGGTTTCTGTTTATTTTAATTTTAAATACATTTTACGCAGAATTTTTACAGAATACAAACTTTTTTATATATTTATTTTGATGACCGTACCATATATCATAAGTTTTTTTTTAGTTTTTTCTTCCCCAAATTTAGCTTTTGTGCCTCCCCTATTTCCTCATAGATTGTAAGCTCACAATCAAGGCCCTCATTCCTCTTGGTATCTGTTGATTTTTTTCATTCTGTAATGTCTCATATTGTCTATTCATGTGCCCTCTGATTTGTAAAGCGCTGCGGAATATGTTAGCGCTATATAAATAAAAGTTTTTATTATTTCCCCCTTGTGATAATGAAGACTTTTACAATTACTGGTATTATCAATATTGATCATTGAATAGATATGCTTTTCACTGGTTTTCAGGTTTATTCAGGAGTATCCACAGATTAACACTAAACAAACTTTGGAGTGGTTCAGAAATAAAAAAAAAATGATTATGACTTGCAATATCTTTCAATGAGTTTAAAATAAGTTATTTTTATAAGTTGTAATTTTCTAAACTTATTTTGTAATGTAATAATAATATTCTTTAATGCCAACATATTCCGCAGCGCATCACTCTGACCATTTTAGACCCTGGGTGTAAGAAATTACAGTCTAAATTTAAATAAAAGTAGTAACAAATTTAATACCTGGTGATAATTTAGTCACCAAGTGATGCATGAAAGCTTTCGGCTATGTTCACACAGGACGTTTTTGCAGCGTTTTATTTTTGTCAGGACCTGACCAAAACCTAATCTTGTGCTAGGATGTCTCCTGGGAGTCATCTGCTGGTTTGGTGCGTTTTTAGTGCGTTTTTGGTGGCGTTTTTTGTGGTGTTTTTACAGCGTTTTTTATGGCAAGGGTTCAAGAGTACCCAAGTGCTGGGCTGGGCCGAGATTGACCTGGATTCGACACTCGGGTAGTAAAAAAAAAAGGTAGAAAGAAAAAAAAAAAAAGTAAGGCAAGCGCGCTATACTTACCAGTCTCCAGTAGATGCTAGAGTGTATGGCCTTCCACGTGTGATGTCTTCAACAGGCCCTTATCACACGAAGGGCAGGGGGTGATGCATGATTGTAGTGGCAGGGAGAAAACATCTCCAAGCTCACTAACCAAGGCACTCATGCTCACTAACCCAGATAGCCACGCCCACTAACCTGGAAGGAGCCCATACATTCTAGGATCATCGTACCTGCTCTCGCGGCTCCGCCTACTTCCGGTGCTGCTCATTAGCCTCATGCATATTCACTGCTTCCCCTTCTCCACTGGAGTGTGTGGATCCATGGGACAGTAAAAAAAAAAATAAATAAAAAAATAAAAAAAACTGACGTAGGGTCCCCCCATATTATGCTACCCAGCACAGATAAAGCCTACAACCACAGGCTGCAGCCCCCAGCTGTGTGCTTATCTTGGCTGGGTATCAAAATAAGAGGGACCCCATGCTGTTTTTTTTTAATTATTTAAATAAATAATTAAAAAAGACAGCATGAGGTCCCCCCAAATTTTGATATCCAGCCAAGATAAAGCTCACAGCTGGGGGCTGGTATTTTCAGGCTGGAGCCTCCCAGCCTAAAAATATCAGCCTGCAGCCTCCCAGGATTGTCGCATCCATTAAGGTACCGTCACACTAAGCGACGCTCCAGCGATCCCACCAGCAACCTGACCTGGCAGGGATCGCTGGAGCGTCGCTACACAGGTTGCTGGTGAGCTGTCAAACAGGCAGACCTCACCAGCAACCAGTGACCAGCCCCCAGCCAGCAGCGACGCGTGGAAGCGATGCTGCGCTTGGTAACTAAGGTAAATATCGGGTAACCATCCCGATATTTACCTTGGTTACCAGCGCACACCGCTGTGACGGGGTGTACATCAGAGCAAAGAGAGACAACAGGCCGAGGATGATCCAACAGGTTTACTAACAGGAATACAGGAACAGCACACGACAAGTCCAAATAAAACAGATTCGGGGGCACCTCCCGATAATCCAAAGTGCCAGATCACAACGTAATAGTCCTTTTCAGAGTCCCAGAAATCCCACACAATCCACTGGACGGCGAGGTCTGTCCGCAGATTCAGATCTCGCTCCCTTCCTCTTCAAAAACTCAACTCCCAACTGCATTTAGAAACAGGAGTGAATTGTTTGAGCTCGTGGGCCCGCCCCTCAAGGGTAGGGGTCTATGCAATGGTTGGGCCCACTAGAAGATTCTAGAAGGTTGGCTCCGAGATGTCTACAGGTTTGTGTAGTTGGCGTTATCCACTGCTTACGAAACAATGAGAAGTTCCCCTGGCTGTGTGGACAAGAGATAATTGCATTATGGGCCCAGAGATACAGGAGATGGGGGGAAGGTATGGTTACTTACATCCCAAGACATTTCAAAGTGTTCAGTAAGTACAACCAAAGGAAAGTGACATCACATCCTGACATAGTATTACAGCAAATACAGTGAGAAGGTAAAATACATCATGACAATTCCTTCCCCTCCCAACTTGTGTACGTACTAGGGACCTCTACAGGTCGCTGGTTAAGTACACGCAGGCATGGCTGACAGGACTCAAGGCTCCTCTTGCCTGGACAGTCCATCTGCATTTTGGTGTTGGCTGCCCCTTCTATATTGTATGGTAAAGTTATAGGGCTGCAGAGCCAGGCTCCATCGCAGTAAGCGTCCATCGTCCCCAGAGACTCTGTTCAGCCAGGTGAGGGGATTGTGATCAGTAACCACAGTGAATTCCCGTCCATACAGATACGGCCGTAGTTTCTTAAGGGCCCACACTACAGCCAGACATTCCTTCTCAACAGTTGCATAGGCCACTTCTCGGTCCAGCAGTTTCCGGCTGAGATAGGCGATGGGGTGCTCGTCCCCAGCTGCATTCACCTGGCTGAGGACAGCTCCCAGTCCATAAGCAGAGGCATCCGTTTGCACAATGAATCTCCTCTTGTAGTCTGGAGCAGCCAGGACAGGATCGCAGATCAAAGCATCCTTCAGCCGGTTAAAAGCCTCATCACAGGCTGGAGTCCAGATCACCAGCCGGGGCATTGTTTTCTTGGTCAGGTCGGTAAGAGGCTTGGCCACAGTACTGAAATGAGAAACAAATTTTCGGTAATAACTGGCAGTGCCCAGAAAAGCCATAACTTGTTTCTTAGTTTGGGGTACAGGCCAGTCTCTAATAGCCTGGATTTTGGCAGGCTCAGGTCGGAGCTTCCCTCCTCCCACTCTATGTCCTAGGTACTGGACTTCCCCCATCCCCAATTGGCATTTATCGGGTCGAATAGTTAGGCCGGCTGCAAGAATCAGGTCCAAAATAATGGCTACTTGATTCAGATGTTCCTCCCATGTGTGGCTGAAGACGGCGATATCATCCAAGTAGGCACAAGCAAAGTCATCACATCCCCGGAGGATCTGATCCACCATTCTCTGGAATGTGGCCGGGGCATTTTTCATTCCAAAAGGCATGCTTAGAAATTCATACAGACCAAAGGGGGTTATAAAAGCGGACCGTTCTCTCCCTTCATCCGTTAGAGGGATCTGCCAGTATCCCTTACTGAGATCCAAGGTAGTGACATATCGGGACCCAGCCAGTCGGTCTAGAAGTTCGTCAATACGAGGCATTGGGTAAGGATCGCTGACGGTATGGTCGTTTAGTCGCCGATAGTCCACACAAAATCGAGTACTCCCATCCTTCTTGGGTACTAACACCACAGGGGAGGCCCAAGGGCTATGGGAGGCCTGGATTACCCCAAGCTGTAACATCTCCTCCAGTTCGTGCTGCATGGTGTTTCGAACTGATTCAGGTACCCGGTAAGGAGCCAGTTGTATGGGACGGATGCCCTGAGTGTCCACATGATGTTGGGTGACGGTGGTTCGACCTGGTTGGGATGAGAAAGCAGCCCGTCTCTGTTGAAGCACTTCCAGCATCTGGATTTTCTGTAAGGAGTCCAGGTAATCTCCCAGGGGAACCTGTTCCACAGTGGATGGGGCTCTCGCTGCTTCCACGAGATCAGGTAGAGAGTCCTCATCCTCTTGACCATCTTCTGAAGCCAACCGACAGCTTGCTATCATTGGAATGTTCCGGTCATGGTACTCCTTAATCATATTCACATGGACAGTCTTTTGCCTTAGCCCCTGATCATCTAAAGCAAGAAGGTAATTGGTATCATTCAGTTTTCTGAGAACCCGGAAGGGACCCTCCCATGTGGTCTGCAGTTTATTCTGCCGATGGGGAACAATCATTAAGACTTGTTGTCCTTCTACAAACTCCCGATAGCGTGCGTTACGGTCATACCATGTCTTCTGTCTGGTTTGAGCCATACGCAAATGACTCTGTGCAAAACTAGCAAGTTGGGCCAAGGTTTCTCGCAGCTTTAGGACATAAGGGACAACAGGGGTTCCTGTATCTTCAACTTGCCCCTCCCAGTATTCCTTGAGCAGGGTTAAGGGTCCTCGGACCTTTCTTCCATAGAGTAGTTCAAAGGGGGAGAACCCAGTGGACTCCTGGGGAACTTCCCGATAGGCAAACAAGAGATGGGGTAGGTACTTCTCCCAGTCTGAATCTCGGTCCGTGAAGGCCCTCAGCATATTCTTCAGAGTGCCGTTGAATCGTTCACAAAGTCCATTTGTTTGGGGATGATACGGGGTCGTTCGGATCGCTCGTACTCCACAGGTGCGCCACAGACACTGGACCAACTCTGACATAAACTGGGAGCCTTGGTCCGACAAGATCTCACTGGGGAATCCTACTCTGGTAAAAATAATAACCAAGGCCTCGGCCACCTTGGCTGCAGAGATACTTGACAAGGCCACGGCTTCTGGATATCGGGTGGCGTAGTCCACAACAGTGAGAATGTACTGCTTTCCAGATTTACTTGGTTTAGCCAGAGGTCCAATGATATCAACAGCTACTCTTTGAAAGGGTTCTTCTATTATAGGGAGCGGTTGCAGGGGTGCCTTTGGGTGATCTCCGGGTCGCCCTCTACGCTGACATATGTCACAAGTTCGGCAGAAATGCGCCACTGCTTGGGAAATCCCCGGCCAATAAAAAGTTTGAGTCAATCGTCTCTCGGTGCGGGTTTTGCCTTGATGGCCAGCCGTAGGAATGTCATGAGCCAGGTGTAATAGGGGAATTCTGTACTTCTGAGGAACAATCAGCTGTTTGCTATAAGTCCAGGGCTTATCTAGGGAGTCGGCATTGGCAACCCGATACAGAAGTCCATTTTCTCTGATAATTCTTTCTCCGTTTTCCCCTAGCTGCCCTATTTCAGCCCGAGTTCTAAAACTAGCAAGGGTGGGGTCAGTCTCTACTTCTTGTCTAAACTGAACTTTATCCCAAGTAACATTCATATTATCCCCACAAGAAGAATCACTCACCGGCTGTAATGGCAGTTCTGGTGGCCTCAGTTCCATGGATGGGTTGTACACGTCCACATGGGCTGCTCTCTTGGCTTGACTTCTGGTTACCGCACCGACAAAGTGGCAATGAAGATTCCCCACATCATTTCCTAGAAGAACGTCTGCAGGGAGGCCGCTCATCACACCGACCACACATTGTTTTTCCCCAAAGCCATAATCCAGGGTCACACTCGCTCTTGGAATATATCTCTGGGTACCTCCTGCCAGTTCAATGGCAATTCCTGGTCCCTTTTGAATTGCTTGTGGTTGAATTACTCGGGGATCGGCTATGGTGAGGAAAGCCCCAGTGTCACGGAAGCCAACAACTTTTTGGCCATCCAGCACGACCTCCTGTAGATGTTTGTCCTGAAGATCAGAAGAACAGGTGGCTGGAGCTCGCACCCCATAGACTCCGGGTAGGGGAGCCAGGATATCTGAGTCACTTGGCAAGTCATCAGGCACAGAATCCAGCTCTTCTCCTGGTGAAGGTGTCTGTAGGTAATGAACAGGCAAAGGCGGTCTGTAGCTGTTCTGTCTACGAACACCTGGACATTGGAATTGCATGTGCCCAGGCTGCCCACATCCATAACATCTGCGCTCTGGGATTCTTCCTCCGCGTCGTATTCCCAAAGGTGGAGCATGAGTAATGCGAGGCACAGTCACACGAAGGTCCCCATGAGTTGACGGTCTAGGGTGATGGTGAACATTGGGGCCCTAAGGACCAGGGGCCACCAGCGTTGGGGGGTTGGTGTTTTTTTTCTCACTGGGTAGTAGTTTTTTCCACTGAGGCTTGATGGTGAGAGCCTCATCAGCTAGAGCTGCAGCTTCCTCCACAGTGGCTGGTCTCCTTTCACGCACCCATTCCCGGATCTCAGCGGGGCACTTGAAGTAAAACTGCTCTTTTAGGAGGACCTGGAGGACGGTCTCCAAGGTTAAGGCCTCCTCTGCCTCCAACCAACGATGCCACAGATGTTTGAGTTTGTGGGCATACATCTTGAAGGACACTTCCTCATCACATGCTAGAGTACGGAACTGAGTCCTGTAAGTGTCTGGCGTTACAGCATAATGTTCTAGAATAGTCTGTTTAATATCCGCATACTCACAGTTCCACCGAGGGTCCATAGCTCTATAGGCTGCAGCAGCTCTACCCTCTAAGAACCCAACCAGATGCCGGACGCGCTCCCTTTCTGGGACTTCCATTAATCGACACTGATGCTCAAAGTCCTGGAAGAAGCCCTCAATGTCACCAGCAGCCTCATTAAACTGCTTGAAGTCTTTGCGGGACACTCTGGGAAGTTCCCTCATGATGGGTGCTGGGGTTACAGTCTGTCTGGAACCTCTCGCGGCTTCCACAGCGAGCTGCTTATCCAGCAATGCCATCTCCTCCATCCTGCGCTCCTTCTCTTCAGCTCCACGCATGGCCTCCCTCTTATCTTCTATGGTGGCCTCATCTCCAAGCAGTGCCATCTTTTCCTTGTACCACACAACCCATTGACTTTTTTGGGTATTCACCTCCGGCTCCCGTCTTTGCTCCCCTTGCTGTGGAAATTGTTCCTCGGTGCCATCTTGCAGGCAAGCGTGTTCCAATGCCTCAATTAGTTGCTCCTTAGAGAGTCCTTTGTAGCCGACACCTAATTCACGGGCCTTTGTTTGTAGACTCGCCACAGTCCAGTTCCTGTATCCTGAGGTTCTGGTTTCAGACGTCGATTGGCTGTTGTCCTCCATTTCTTCTGCTCTGATCCCGCCGCTGCCACCAGTTTGTGACGGGGTGTACATCAGAGCAAAGAGAGACAACAGGCCGAGGATGATCCAACAGGTTTACTAACAGGAATACAGGAACAGCACACGACAAGTCCAAATAAAACAGATTCGGGGGCACCTCCCGATAATCCAAAGTGCCAGATCACAACGTAATAGTCCTTTTCAGAGTCCCAGAAATCCCACACAATCCACTGGACGGCGAGGTCTGTCCGCAGATTCAGATCTCGCTCCCTTCCTCTTCAAAAACTCAACTCCCAACTGCATTTAGAAACAGGAGTGAATTGTTTGAGCTCGTGGGCCCGCCCCTCAAGGGTAGGGGTCTATGCAATGGTTGGGCCCACTAGAAGATTCTAGAAGGTTGGCTCCGAGATGTCTACAGGTTTGTGTAGTTGGCGTTATCCACTGCTTACGAAACAATGAGAAGTTCCCCTGGCTGTGTGGACAAGAGATAATTGCATTATGGGCCCAGAGACACAGGAGATGGGGGGAAGGTATGGTTACTTACATCCCAAGACATTTCAAAGTGTTCAGTAAGTACAACCAAAGGAAAGTGACATCACATCCTGACATAGTATTACAGCAAATACAGTGAGAAGGTAAAATACATCATGACAACCGCTTAGCGCTGGCTCCCTGCATTCCTAGCCAGAGTACACATCGGGTTAATCACCCGATGTGTAGTCTGACTATGTGTGCAGGGAGCCGGCACTCGCCGCGTGAGAGCGGCGGACGCTGGTAACGAAGGTAAATATTGGGTAACCAAGGAAAGGGTTTCTTGGTTACCCGATATTTACATTGGTTACCAGCGTCCGCAGAAGCCGGCTCCCTGCTCACTGCACATTCAGTTGTTGCTCTCTCGCTGTCACACACAGCGATGCGTGCTTCACAGCGGGAGAGCAACAACTAAAAAATGGTCCAGGACATTCAGCAACAACCAGCGACCTCACAGCAGGGGCCAGGTTGTTGCTGGATGGTACAACAACATCGCTAGCAACATCGCTGTTATGTCACAAAAGTCGTGCCTCAGCAGCGATGTTGCTAGCAATGTTGCTTAGTGAGACGTGGCCTTTAGATGCGACAATCCCAGCAGTTTATCCGGCTCTTCCCGAATTACCATGGTGTGGTGGCATTCGCGGTAATAAGGGGTTAATCGCAGCTCCTAGGTGCGACTAAGCCCTAGATTAGCCATAGAGCAAAACTGGCTGCTGTGAGCTCCAGAGAATGAATGAGTTGCACGATCAGCGGTCACTTCACTCAGGTAATTCCCGGTCACAGCTGGTGATAACTGTGACCGGGAATAGTCTGATAGAGGTCTCAGCTGAATGAGCAGCTCACTCATTCTCTGTATAGGCCCGCAGACCAGGTCTGTGATTGGTTGCAGTCAGATGCTGGGGGCGTGTCTGACTGCAACCAATCACAGATGAAAGCAGTGAATATGGAATGAGCGTGAAACTGGAGAAGCCGCGGGAGCCAGTGATTCGGTAAATATATTGTGCCTGCTCCAATCCGGTGACAGCCAGATACCATGGATCAATTCCGGGTATATAGTGACAGGTGGATTTGCAGGGTATCTGCGAGTCCACCTGTCACTAGGGTGAAAAGCGCAGCAAAAGCGCTGAAAGGAATTGACATGTTCATTCTTTTCAGAAAGCAGCAAAACCTGAGGTGGTTCACAAAACCGTCAGGAAAAAATCCTGATATGTTTGTGTGTGTGAGCATGAGATTTCAGAAATCTCATAGACTTTGCAGGGACTGTAAAAAGCAGTTTTATTATCATGGATTTGCATAAAACCAAGGCAAATCTGCAGCTAAAAATCACTGCAAAAACTCCCAGTGTGAACTAAGGCTATGTGCGCACAGTGCGTTTTTTAGGTGCGTTTTTGGCCTCAAAACTGCATGACTTTGTGGAGTGGTTCACATTCTCACTCATTGTTCATTGTCTCTTTGTGTACATGTCTTCTTTTCCTTTTTTTTCATATAGCTTAAATTAAAAAGGTTGTAACTACCACTATAGTAATCTGCAAGGTACACTGCTCGAATGTTGAGCATATCAATGTCATGTACACTGTCTAATTCTTTAAACAAGTTATTGCTTCCCTTTCTGTTATGTTTAAAAGTTTAATAAAAAAAAAAAAAAGATGTTTAAAAAAAAAAAACTGCATGACTTTGCTTCCCCAGCAAAGTCTATGAGTTTTCATTTTTGCTGTCCGCATACAACTTTTTTTTTAAGCTGCGTTTTTGAGCTTAAAAAAAAATGGACATGTCAATTCTTTCCTGCGTTTTTCTGCGTTTTCCCCCCATGCAATGCATTGGAAAAATGCAGAGATCAAAAACGCAGAGATCAAAAACGCAGCAAAACGCAGCCAAAAACACATCAAATCGCGGTAAAAACGCGTTTTTTTGCCGCGGGTGCGTTTTTATCAGCCAAAAACGCACAAAAACGCAGCGTCAAAGAAACGCAGCGTGTGCACATAGCCTTGCCCGGCTTTTACAGTCAGCTCAATAAAAGAAGTCCTGGAGATAGGAGTGACAGGATGTGATAAAGGATGAAAGTCATTCAGTGGCTTAACAAATGGTTGACAAGTAAAGATAAGGATCCTACAAAGTTGAAAATAAGGGGTGCTTCACACACAGCGAGCTCGCTGCCGAGATCGCTGCTGAGTCACGCTTTTTGTGACGCAGCAGTGACCTCATTAGCGATCTCGCTGTGTGTGACACTGAGCAGCGATCTGGCCCCTGCTGCGAGATCGCTGCTCGTTACACACAGCCCTGGTTCGTTTTCTTCAAAGCCGCTCTCCTGCTGTGACACACAGATCGCTGTGTGTGACAGCAAGAGAGCGACAAATGAAGCGAGCAGGGAGCAGGAGCCGGCGTCTGACAGCTGAGGTAAGCTGTATCCAAGATAAACATCGGGTAACCAAGGTGGTTACCCGATATTTACCTTAGTTACCAGCCTCTGCAGCTCTCACGCTGCCAGTGCCGGCTCCGGCTCTCTGCACATGTAGCTGCTGTACACATCGGGTTAATTAACCCGATGTGTACAGCAGCTAGGAGAGCAAGGAGCCAGCGCTAAGCAGTGTGCGCGGCTCCCTGCTCTCTGCACATGTAGCTGCATTACACATCGGGTTAATTAACCCGATGTGTACTGTAGCTAGGAGAGCAAGGAGCCAGCGCTGCGCGGCTCCCTGCTCCCTGCTCACACTGGTAACTAATGTAAACATCGGGTAACCATACCCGATGTTTACCTTAGTTACCAGTCTCCGCAGCTTCCAGACGGCGGCTCCGTGCAAGCGCAGCGTCGCTTGCACGTCGCTGCTGGCTGGGGGCTGTTCACTGGTCGCTGGTGAGATCTGCCTGTTTGACAGCTCACCAGCGACCATGTAGCGATGCAGCAGCGATCCTGACCAGGTCAGATCGCTGGTCGGATCGCTGCTGCATCGCTAAGTGTGAAGGTACCCTAAGATCACAAAAGAACAAAAATTAATTATTCATTACACATGTGACAAAAATGACAAGCAAACTTGATATAGTTCAATACAGCAGTAGCTGGAAAAGCTTATATATGTTGTAGGGAAGTGACTCACTCGGCAGCATTTGAGGTAGGCATGGGGGGGGGGTCTTTAACACTAGAACTACTGGACTCGTGACACCTATATAGAAATACATAGTGCAAAGTAGTCAAAATGACTACCTCATTAGTTCTAGTGTTAAACAAAACGTCGTAGCTCCTTTATTAAAGCTCCATAAAGTGAGTCACCAACCAGGGAAATAAATGACCTTTCTCTGCTGCAGGGAAAAAGGATACTACAATGTTAATCCAACCCACAAGCCCAAGAGTGGAAACTTCACACAGGAGGAATTCTAAGGGCTCATGCGCACGTTGCGTAATTGCATGCATTTACACTGCGTATTGCTCTGTAGTGTAAATGCATGCGTCCTGCGTCCTTGCTCAATCTATGTAGATTGTGCATGAGACGTGCGCATGTTGCTTTTATGAACGCAGCGATTTGGGAGCTAAAAGTTTGACCCATTTCCATGCGTTCATAAAGGCCGGCTTCTCACTTGCGAGTTTCTCGCAGTAGGGCAATTCGAGAAAAACTCGCATTGGAATCGGACACATGTTAGTGAATGATTCAGCTCGCATTTGCGATTTTTTTTCTCAGTCCAAATCGGACTGAGAAAAAAATCGCAGCATGCTGCTTTTTTGCGAGTTTCTCGCACCATTTGTCCCAATGATTTCCTATGGAAGCGTGTTTAAAGAAGGATCACACACGTGCACCTGCGTTCCAATTTGCGAGTGTGGCAGTAACTTCGCTCATTCATTATTCAACAGATGAATGTGACATCACATTTCCAAAGGTTTATCTGACACTTGTGTAATCGAATTAATTTTGATAAGATGTTGCAGGAAACGTACATCTCAATCGCATCACACACGCGAGTCAAATCATTAAATTATTCAAAACAAGCATCGCACTTGCGTTGCACTAGGACCTAACGTGAACTAATATCAGCAGAGTTTATTTCAGCCTAGTCGGACCGATTTTACACGCATAGGTGTGTTTCCAGCCAAAAGCAGCATGTCAATTATTATTTGTTCGTTCTGGATGAAGCTCCCACTCTGTCTATGGTGGGGGCTACATCCCGAGCGCATGAGTTTGAATTTTTTAAACAAAAATACTGCAGTGTTTCTGCAGCGATTTGAAGCGCACATGAGCTGTCAAATCGCTGCAGAATATTATGCAGTTACGTACGCATGAGCCCTTAGGCTGGTTTCACATCAGCGTTTTTTTTGCCTTGAGGCAAAAACACGTAAACTGCATGTGACTGGATCCTGTTGAATTAGTGTTGAACACATGCAAACGCAAGTGTTATTTAGGCTGGTTTCACATCAGCGTTTTTTGAAATGCAGCAAAAATGTTTTTTTTTTGTCGCAAAACTGGATCCGTTTTTCATGTAATGCATTTTCAATGAACTTACGGCAACATGCGTTTACATGCGGTTGCGTGCGGTACTGTCAGGATCCGGTGACTTGCAGTTTTAAAACTTTTTTCAAAAACGCAACATGTTGCGTTTTTGACCTCCATCCAAATGCTGTATGTCAACAGATCCTGTACATTGTGGCCCTTGCTGCAATGTATTTCAATGGGCGCCAGATCCTCCTTTCCTAGTTGCGGTTGTATGCTGACAAACGGATCATGTTTGGTGTACTGAGCATGCACTGAAGCTGACTGGCGAGCTGCCTAGCGTGATTCTCCCTCTCTCTCCTCTCATCCCCGCTGTCAGGTCAAATTCAGCTCACTCCTCCCGATCACATGACTTCAATGCCCACCCAATTCAGCTCATTCCCGACCACATGACTCAAAAAACTGCAAGTACAAGGACCTCGTCCTCCACACACAGACATCAAATGAATCCGTCTGGACTTTCTTATGTCCACCATCCCACCCCCCAAGGTAGGGATATGTGAGCAGGCAGTACCACCCAACTCTGACTGCTTGAAAATAGAGATGAGCGAACCTGAGGTTTGGTTTTCGAACCGAGCAACAAATTTAGAAATCAAGGTTCGGGATTGGCTGCTTTATGTGCAAACAAAACTCGCACGTAAAATGCTGTGCTCAGGTACGCTTGCTGCTCAGTCCTGTGCAAACCGCTTGCAGTGTTTGAACAGCTCACACTGGGGGTAACAACGGTATGATTACATATAGTGTGCAACCCAAAAAAAAGTTTAAAAAAGTCCGCTTACCCTTCCCCTGAAGTGATCTGCTTATGGCTGGCTGTATATGGGTGGAGCCTCGAACTGCCAATCAGTGACTTGATTGAGCCTGTGGAGGCAAGGCTTGTTTGCTGCCGAGGAACCGAGCCTCAATGGAACCGCTCATCTTCACTTGTAAACCTGACACTTGTCAGCCCTATTACCCCTCTCAGTACTATACGCACTAGAGCTATCTTCCAGGCTTACATCACAGAGGATAGCCAACTCTGTGATGCATATCTCCCCTACATCTCATGTCCTGCTGCCATCTTACAATATTTATATATTCATATAATTGTATAATCAGAAAACTTGTGATGAATGTCATAATATGAACATGTCACAATATGCAAGCCAGATTTTTACTTTAAATATATTTTTAAATAAAGCTCTTTAAACGTAAAATATCTTGAAATAAAAAATCTCTCCATGAGCTTAGGGGAGGGGGCTGCACTTTAAGAATCTATAACATTTCTCTGCCAATATATGTTTATTAATCACAGCTGCCATAAAGCAAGTGTGGCGCCCCTGAGGCTTCCGTCGCCACAGGAACATTGCACCCCAGCCAGAGGTGTGATGTCCCATCCTGGGTAAGGAAAGGAGTGAACGCCGGTCCACAGGTAAATCTACACTACACCCATTGTTAGGTACACACTGGGACCAGGGACAGTGGCAGCAACCCTCCCATGCTGCATGCTGGGAGGGGCCGTAAGACCCATCCCTTCCTCTATAGGGTACAGCTTAGCAACTGGGTGGGTGGGAGGAGCCAGCCGAGGGTAGAGTAGAGAAGGAAGGTCAAGGTTAAGGGGTGAGAAGAGAGAGTCTGCGGGAGGCAGAGAAGGGAGCTGAGGATAGAGCTCTAGTCAGACAGGAGCAAGGAAAGAAAGTGACGCTTCCTGGTGAAGACCCTGGGACTCAGAGGGTCCAGGTGACACCAAGCAGAGAAAAGAAGGGATTCCAGGGCCACTGCAAGGTTTACGAGCGCAGGGCCTGTTCCACAAAGTCATTCGGTGGAGGGATCAAGCTGCGCACAGGGGACGGTCCCTAGAAACCAGAGGAGGAGAAGTCATCTCCGAAAGTAAAAACCGAGGCCCAGGGAAAGTTGCAAACTCCCCGGGCCACAGCCCACAGCAGAACCTTCAGAAAGGGGGTAAATAACTGACAGGCGAGCCCCCGGCCCGGAGGCTGTAGTGGAGGACGAGCCAGGTTCATCCAACAAGGGCAAGGCTTAAGGAGACAGCTGAAGACAGAGACACAATAGAGGGGTGCACCGGCTTTCATTCCAGGATCTACCCAGGATTGGCGGAGGTCCCTGACGGTGGGTTCCAGCCGCCCAAAGGCACCAGTGTGCTGCAGCCCAGGAAATATGAGTAAAGACCTTGGAATTGCACCCTCTGGTGTTGTCTCAGTTATTGTCGCCTGCATAGACTTCCATCACACCATAGACTCTCACAAGCACCAACTGTGCCCCGGGGTACCGCTCCACCTGTGGGGAGCAGGACCACCCAAGCTGCCATATCACCAGCCCCGGAGGCCTCATGCAGCAGCGGCGGCTTAATAGCCGCAAACCACAGGTGGCGTCACGCCAACCATAAACTCTATTCACCCCCGAATCACCAGCCATATTTAATTGACACCCACCAGGGTCACGGAGTCGGGCCCCGCCACCACTGACGTCCCCCGGACTAGTCCGGCCCGGCACCGGGTGTCCCATAGCACTGGGGTGGGCGAGTCACAAGCACACAGTCAAACATATATAGAAAGGTAGTGTCTAAAAATAAATAAAAAAAGAATATTTGTTCTTTAAGTATCTACTTATGATTTTTCTGTAACCTCACATTTATTTTTTTATAACAGCTCTGTGGAAAAGAGTTCAATCGTATGCACAATTTAATGGGCCACATGCATCTGCACTCGGACAGCAAACCCTTTAAATGTCTCTACTGCTCCAGCAAGTTCACGTTAAAGGGAAACCTGACACGACACATGAAAGTCAAACATGGAGTCACTGAAAGAGGCATCCATTCTCGAGGTAAAAAATAAAAAGCATAAGTCATACCCTGTGAGTGTAATAGTGCACATATACCAGTATTTCTTCTTTATGGAATGTGTTTTTTCAAAGGGGACCTATTACCTGATTCATTCTGCCCAAACCACGGTCAGCATGAATCAAAGCCTAGCTGCATGATGGCAACCAGGTGTACGTTTTTCTGAAAAGCCAAAGCGATAGGATGGGGTCACACGGGGATTACTGCAATCCCCTTGCATGACACTCGGCTCACGCTGGCAGTACAGCAGAGCCGAGTGTCATTCGAGTGTCCCTGTGACTGAGGTCCAACCGTACGAGTGGACCTCAGCCCCGGGGGGGGGGGGGGGGCGGCCCGGCACTGAGGAGGGGAGGAAGGGATTTATCTCCCTCTCTCCTCCGTAGCCAGCTATTGCCATTCTCGCACTTCACTCGCGGTACACCGGTATACCACGAGTGCAGTGCGATTTTTCTCTCGCCCTATACACTTGAATGGGTGCGAGAGAAAGAGACTCGCATTACAATCGCAGCATCCGATTAGGGCTGACAAAATAATCGCTCATGTGTGTTGACACATAAGCTAATATTGGTCCTAGTGGAATGCGATTTTTTTATCGCACTTCCACTCGCACCGATTTTCATGTCGTGTGGCTTAGGCCTAATAGTTAAAAGATCCGGTACCCTGGCTGGAGACGAGACTAGTTCACAAGCTGACTCTGAACAGCATTTCTCAGCAATACTAGAGGTAATTGACAGATCTATTCCACAGTGAGAGACCGGTCAATCACCTTAAGTGGCAACAGACTAGTCTCATCTCCTGCTATAGTACCCGGTTCGATCTTCTAACTATATTTTCAATCAAACAGGGGAAGATTTCAAGGAAAAATATATTTGGCTGGACTAGTGTAGCTCGCCTGTAATTCATGCTGCCCATGGTTTGGGCATCATGAATCCCATGACAGGTTCTCTATCATTAGTAAGTCCCAGAGCAGCTGCCATGCCTGCTTCCCTGGTAGTTACGTATTGTTGCAACCATACATTTTGAATCCTTTCATTATGGGTAGCAGTGTCATTTATCTCCACTCTGATAAGCAGTCCAGTTTATGTTCTCCTATTTAGAAAAGAGATCAGTTTCTACATTCCTTTGAACTACATGATATCCTTATCATACATGAAATTTGGACCTCAAGTAGAAACCTTAAAGAGGGAGTATGACATTATTGTTACGGACTAATGGGGGCTAACGAGATGTCATTGGGGTCACGGAATTCGTGACGCACATCCGGCCTCGTTAGCGACGTCGTTGCGTGTGAAACTGCTAACGATCAAAATTACTCACCTAATCGTTGATCGTTGACACGTCGTTCTAATCCCAAATATCGTTGCTGTTGCAGGACGCAGGTTGTTCGTCGTTCCTGCGGCAGCACACATCGCTATGTGTGACACCGCAGGAACGAGGACCAACATCGTACCTGTGGCCGCCGGCAATGAGGAAGGAAGGAGGTGGGCGGGATGTTCCGTCTGCTCATCTCCACCCCTCCGCTTCTATTGGGCGGCCGCTTAGTGACGCCGCTGTGACGCCACACGAACTTCCCCATTAAAGTAGAGATTGTTCGGCGGCCACAGCGTCGTCGGTGAAGAGGTAATTGCGTGTGACGCTGCCGTAGCGATATTGTTCGCTACGGCAGTGGTCACCCTGTGACGCGCCACCGACATGGGCGGGTGCGATCGGCAGCGACATCACTAGCAATGTCGCTGCATGTGTGGCACCCTTGAGAAGCCAGGGGCCACAGGTAACTACACCACCACACCCTACACCCCAGTTAGGCACATCTAAGCCAGACACAAAACCCTTGTTGCCTTCCTCCAGGGGCTGATGTCCACACCAGGGGGTGGAGCCAGGCGGTTGGTCTCCACCCACCAAGGAGTTCACAGTCCTGGAGGCAGGGAAGTTCAGTTAAGCTAGGGAAGTGAAGGAGTGAAGAGATTAGTTTGGACAGTGAAAGTGGAAGGAGGAAAAGTGAGCAGGAGTGAAGTGGCAAGAGAGCAGACTGAAGTGAGTCCGGGTGTGTGGCCCGGACGGAGCAGCAAGGTTGGCAGACGGTGGTGACCGTCTGCAAGAGTGGCCTATCGGAGTTTGCCGTAAGGACCGTGGATGGGCGGTGGCCCGGCGGTACCGGACCGGTACACAAGGAGAAGCCAGCACCATTGGCAGGGGCTTTTCGGACCCCGGCAAGGCTAGGAGTCGCCGTGAATTTGCCGAATCCGTTAGTGAAGGGGACCTCCGGGTTTCCAAACAGTCAAGTCCCGACAGAAGGCAACCGTCCAACTGTGAAGGGGAGACACCGCCACCGCCAAGGGCAACCGTTTCCCAGGGCCAGCGCCTGCGGGCAAAAAGGGGCTCCTCCGGCCTACATCCAAGTCGGGCAGCGGGTTACCGGTGGGAACCCATCGCTACCAACATTGAACTTAGGTGCAGGGAGAGACAGTCATCACCAACCTACAGGGAAAAAGCAACCGCAGACGTCTGGGGGACCCGTCCATCCAGCCGTGTGTTTTACTGAAAACTGTGTCATCGTCTCAGGCTGAGTGAGTACCCCCGTGCCGTACGGCACAGCGCTGCCCCTGCGAGCCTGCACCTCACCAGGCCCCGCAACCCGCCTGCCATCATCCCTACCTACCCCATCACCGGGCCCCGGGACAACCAACCCCCTACCCACGGAGGGGAGAAATAACAACTCAGCTGCTCCCTGTCACCGCTCCCGGGATCCCCGTTCAGAGCAGCGGTGGTGTCACCAAAATCACCACAACCGTGGGTGGCGTCACGGACAATAATCAAAACCCCCACAATCAAAATCCCCTTTTCACTCACGGGCGAGGAGCGCCGCTCGAGTCCCCGGGATCCGGTCCACCGCTCGAGCCACCACCGAGCAGCAGCAGCGGCAGCTGGACCCGAGCAGTGGGAGAGCGCAGCGTCCCCTCCTCCGCCCGCGACACATGTAAGGCCTGAAACACACATCCGTGAAAAAACACGCACGTGTGTTACGTCTGTTTTTCAGGTCCTTGTCCCGTTTTTGTGTCCGTTTTTATGGTCCATGTGGCATCTGTGTGACCGGCGTATGCTAGCCGTGTGTGCGTGTGTAATGCCCGTGAGATTTGTAACTGACGTGTGTATGTGTTGTCCGTGTGAAATGTCTGTGTGTGATGTAACATGTAGTTGCTACATACCCACAGACAGCAGACAGAGTCGCGCACTGAGAATGAATTCGGGTGAACTTCACCCGACTTCATTGTCATTCCGTGGCTCTGTCTGGGCGTCGCATACTGATTAGCGGTCACCCGTGAAGGACTCACCAGTGACCGCTTATACCCTGAGTGACTGAATTGAGCAGCGCGATTTGCGCTGCCGTCACTCAGGTTACCCACGGCTAGCTTGAGTCCACCCCCGTGACCGCAACTCACCTGTGACTTCATCACTGTCACTCGGGCGACTTGCTGTCACAGTTGGAGGATCCAGCGGTGGCCGCGAGTAACCTCAGTGACATCTCAGCTGATCGCGATACTCACCTCAGTTGCTGCATGGGTCTGGAAGGAGCGGCGGTGTTCTTCTGCAGCTCCTGTCACCTTCATGTAGCAGAGCTGGAAGCGACGCGGGACCTTCGTGGATTACGCCGGACATGGATGGGTATTTGGGGAATAATACATTGGTGAAAGAGGGTTTTTTTAACTGTTTATTATATCAAATAAAGGATTTTTCGTTGTGTGTTTATTTACTATAACTTACAGATTAATCATGGAAGGTATCTCGGGGAGACGCCTGCCATGACTAATCTAGGACTTATTGGCAGGTATGGGCTGCCATTAACTCCTTATTACCCCGATTGCCAATGCATCAGGGCAATTCGGGAAGAGCCGGGTAGAGTCCCAGAACTGTCGCATCTAATGGATGCAGCATTTCTGGGAGGCTGCTGGCTGATATTGTTAGGCTGGGGGGCTCCCCATAACATGGAGCTCCCCATCCTGACAATACCAGCCTTCATCCGTGTGACTTTACCCTGGCTGGTATCAAAATGGGGGGAGAACTGGTTGTTTTTTTTTAATTATTTATTTTATTTATTTTACTGCACAGTATAGACCCGCCCACCGCCAGCTGTGATTGGTTGCAGTGAGACAGCTGTCACTCAGCGTGGGGGCGTGTCTCACTGCAACCAATCATAGGCGCCGGGGAAAGCAGGGAATACGAGATTGATTAATGAGCGGCCAGCTTTTTCAAAATAGTAAAAGCCGCCGGAGCAGTGTGAACGCCGTTCAGCGCTGCACCGGTGATCAGGGATCAGTAAGTATGAGAGAAGGGGGAGACTGACCAACAGACAGAGAGAGGGACAGACAAGACAGAGAGAGGGATCGACCGACAGAGAGAGACCGACCGACGGACTGAGGGAGATTGACCTGCATAGACAGAAAAAGAAAGAATAGCCGACATCACTACAAAAAAGCACAAAACGTACACGGAGCATACAGAGATGCATCCGTGTCACGTACTTGTGCGCACCAAACCATTGACTTTCATGGTGTCCGTGTTCCGTGCAGGAAACGGACATGTTGCCGTGCAAAACGGAAACACATACGGATCACGGACACGGACACACGGACATGATGAAAAACGCAAGTTTGACCACAAACATAGATTAACATTGGTGCACGTTTGTCCGGGTCTCCAGTATATACGGAAACGGACAAAACACGCACGTTTTTAACGGATGTGTGTCAGAGGCCTAAAGTGGCCTTTAGAGTGAAAAACACAACAATAAACAGTTTTCTTCTTCTTTCTCCAGGTTTTGCCCGTGTAAGAGCAGATCATTCTCGCGCAATTGTCCTTCGTAGTGTTGAGCAGAAAGAACCCTATGACTTATCCAGAAAAAGGAGAGATGACGAATCATCTTGTCATTCAGATGAAGAAAATGTAAAAAACAATTCTATCCAAAATGAGGAAGAGGACAGATACAAATTTCAGGAAATATTTAAAAAATACATCTATAAAGAGGCAACACATTGTTCTGAGGAACATCTAAGCAACTTCAAGAAGACGCCAAACAAGGACAATCATGAGATTCTCCACGTTGAAAGAGATGCAGAAAGAATAAGTCACCGGCACAAAGAGGAAGGGAAAGGTGTGGACTTGGACCAGAAAGGGGGAAGTTTAGGACTATCTGTTCCCTATTTCTTCTATATGAAGAACAGAAACACAGATGAACATTTAGTGGAATAAACCATATATTGACCAAAGAGAAGTAACAACACACCTAAAATATATAAACTGACATTCATCGCAAAGAATTTGAACTTGGCAAACATAGGTTCATATTATGTAACAGAAATGCTGTACTATTCTCTAGTCTGTTCTGCACAGCTTTATCGTAGCTTGTAGTCATATTTTCTTCAGCTTTGTCTTATTACAACATCATTGCACTACTATTGATGAAATAATGGACAAATATGTGACTATGCTTGAACAGCCATTAACAGCCTAAAGTTTATAATGTAATTTATAACAAATATATTGTACTCCTTATTGAGTGCTTAATAATAATATTAGTAATAATAATAAAAAAAACAGTGACTTCAAATATAGGTTGTTTTCTTTTTTTTTTTATATTTTAAATTTTGGGGAGATATTTTCAGGTAATTCTCCTTGGACAAAATGCAGTAATTAGGTCTCTCTAAGGCCCGTTTCACACGTCAGTGAAGAACACTGACGCTCTTCACTGACGTGTAAAACACGCACATGTCCCTCCGTGTTCCGTGATTCACGGCACACGTGGGTTGTCCATGTGCAATCCGTGATCCGTGATTGCATATGGACATTACTCACCTGCCTTCACTGCTGCTGTCCATGGTGCTGATCTCCTCGGGTCTGCAGCGTCCGCCCATCGCTCTCAGCAGCTACTTCCTAGTCGGGTTTTCCTGCTCTCATGAATATTCATGAGCCAGGCAGGAGCTGCCGAAAGCAGAGGCTGAAGAGCGAATCGCAGGCAAGTTAAGTTCAAAATATTTAATATTTAATATGTCAGTGTTTTTCTGGTACGTGTTACACTGATCACACACGGATCACACCATAGTGTGGTCCGTGGGTCATCAGTGATGCCAGACAAAAACTGACATGTCTCCGTGCAGAATCACGGCCAAGGGTGCACGCTGCATGGAGACATGTTCAGTGAAAAATCACTGATGTGTGAGCAGACCCATTGATTAGAATGGGTCTGCGTATGTCAGTGATTCTGGTACGTATAAAAAAAAGCACAAACGTACCAGAATCACTGACATGTGAAAGGGGCCTAACTTGTAGAAAATCTAAAAACGTCTAGCATGCTCTATCAGCCTGACCTGCTGCATCACCACTAAGTACAAATTACAACACCCTCTCAATTAGGCTCCAGATTTAAAGAGAACCTGTCAGAAGGATTTAGCAAAATAATGTAAAGGCAGGGCCATAATGGCGCTGTTATACTGATTAAATTGGTACCATTGGGGACAGAATCTCATCTGTTGTTTTTGTTTCATCAGCATCTAAAGTTTTCTTCTAACGCTATTACTGTGCATCTCCATGGACTGATATCCAGGGTCTTCTTCTACTGCTCTGTTCCACCTCTTGCCTCCTGTGTTTCTATGATAAGCGACTGATTATTCAATTACCTGCCTGGTTTTTAAAGTAACTGGATGGGCAGCGCAGTTTGATTCCACAGTCAGTCCTCTGGCGTTTTCGGTAAAATTGCACCAGGAGAGGCGCAGGTGCAGATGGAGATTTCAGCTTAATGAAGATGTCATTGAGCCGAGATCTCGATCTGCGCATGCTCTGCCCCCGGATCATATTATTGAAGGCCTGAAAACCAGCTGTGAAATTAAACTGTGCATGCGCCATCCACTCCAATGACGGCAGTGGCGCGGAATTTTAAAAAGGAGGCAGTCATCTGGTCAGTTAGTGCCTGGGCCGTGATTACAGCTGACACTCACTACCCGCTGAGTTGTACTGAACTTGTGTGGCGCCCCTGAGGCTTCCGTCGCCACAGAGACATTGCACCCCAGTCAGAGGTGTGATGTCCCATCCTGGGTAAGGAAAGGGGTACATGCCAGTTCACAGGTAAAACTGCACTACACACATTGCTAGGCACACACTGGGACAAGGGATAGTGGCAGTAACCCTCCCATGCTGCATGCTGGGAGGGGTCGTAAGCAGGGAACGAAGGGATTCCAGGGCCACAGATAGCTTCAGAGCTGGTGGCCAGTGAAGTCAGCTGAGAAAGGACACAATTAGAGGGGTGCACTGGCATCAACCCCCAGATCTACCCGGGATCGGCGGAGGTCCCTGACGGTGGTCCCAGCAGTCCAAAGGCTCCTGCAGGCCTTGACAAGAACTGTGAGTAAAGACCTTGAAACTGCACCCCTGGTGTTGCCTCAGTTATTTCTCTGCATAGACACGAATAAGCACCAACTGTGTCCCCGGGGCACCGCTCCACCTGTGGGGAGCAGTACCACCATTGCTGCCATTCCATCACCCCGGAGGCCTCACACAGCAGCCGCATACCACAGGTGGCGTCACGAACACAAACCCCAAGTCATCAGCCATATTTAACTGACACCCACCAGGGCCACGGAGTCGGGCCCCGCCACCACTGATTACCCCCGGATTAGTCCGGCCCGGCACCAGGTGTCCCATAGCCCTGGGGTGAGCGAGTCACTTGCACCTACGTCAACTCTATGACTGGAAGTCAAATGCTGCCAGGAGTCGTATAATTAATTTCCAACAACCAAGAAAAAAAGTGGAGTCTCTGATGCAATAGTATATTTTTTGCAAAAATTATCAGTATTCACTTTATTATAATAAAAGAAACATAGTACAAAAATGGTCTCATAAAAAGCACATACAAGGTCTCAGGCAATGACTCATAGTCCAGGATAAACAGGTTCACACAGAGATATGCTCAAAATATTTTTATGTATATTTTTTAGGGAAAACCTACACAAATTCTGGTCTCATTATTTTTGACACTTATTGACTGCACCCATTCTTCCAGTCGTATTGTGTTAAGGTTAATTAAGGTCTGCTCTATACATTGAAAAATGGCTGTTATATTTACTTTTTCTCAAGTGGATATGTAGGGGTTAATCCTCCATTTTATTTAGCCTCTTCCAAGTAGAGCAGAGAAACATCAAAGGGTGTGCATTGGAGGCATAAGGCTATGTTCGCATGTTGCGTTTTTTTCCGTGTTTCTGCAGCATTTTTAGCAGCAGCGTTTTTGCGCTAAAACGCATGCGTTTTTGATTGCCAGCAAAGTCTATGGGAAAAGCAGAAATCCTGTCTGCACTTTGCTTTTTTTTCTGCAGCGTTTAATTTGCATATTTGTGGTCAAAAACCATGCTGAAAAAGAAGCAGCATGTCAGTTGTTTTTGCCATTTCTGCAGCGTTTCCTTAACATTGGAGTCAATGAGAAATGGCAAAACGCAACCAAAATCACAATTCCTGCGTTTTTCATGCTTTTTACCTGCTTTTCCACTGCGTTTTTGGCTCCAAAAACGCATGCTTGTCTGGACAAAAATTAATGGGTTCTAATGTTCCTTTACACACACACAATAACCGAAAATTTAAATGTTAAAAAATTAGAAACTTCACCTATTTTTCTGATAAAATGTGCATAACCACTATTTTTTCATTAAAATTCATAATTTCCCATATAGTTTTATTAAAAGTAAATTTTATACTTTTTTTCTCTTTTTTCATTCTTTTTGACTAATTCAACTTTATTTCTCAGTGTCTTGATCTAAAAAACGCATCTGCAGAAACGCAGGTGAAAACGCAGGTAAAAAGCGCTAAAAACGCACTAAAAACGCGGTAAAAACACATGCGTTTTTAGCGCTAAAAAATGGTCAAAAGCCATTTGGTCAAAAACCAAGGGAAGGAAAACGTGCAGAATAAACTGCAGGTACTCTGACGCAACGTGCGCACATAGCCTAAGAGGTCACACTCAGAAGCTGCTCAAGTAAAAATGGGTAATTTAAAAAGATTAACCTTCACTGAATCCATGGGCTCTCAATAATAGGGGTGGTGTTTGTATATTAAATGTAATAGGTTATATATAATTCACCTTATCATGAGAAAAGCGCATTTGTGTGTGCCTGATGGAGGGGAAAAAAACTTTGCATAGATGCATAACTTCTTACTTTGTATATGTACCTGACTGGCAGCTACTTAGCTGCGGTATTTATCTTGATCCAGAGATTCATTCTAGAGAGGATTTCAATGGCAGTCAGGTTTAATGGCACACACAAGTGCGCACCCACCCTTTGATGTTTCTCTGCTCTACTTAATTTACAGGGTTTACAGGGTTATAGCCTATTCAGGAATGACCGTACAAATAAGCGAGGGGGAGGTGTGTGTCTATATGTAAAATCATCCTTAAAACCCATCCTGCGTGACAACATATGTGAGGGTACTGAGAATGTAGAGTCCCTATGGGTGGAGATAAGGGGGGGGAGAATGAATAATAAAATACTGATAGGGGTGTGTTATAAGACGCCGAATATTATGGAAGAGTTAGAGAATCTCCTCATAAAGCAAATTGATAAAGCAGCGAGTCTCGGAGAGGTAATTATTATGGGGGACTTTAACTATCCTAATATAAATTGGGGAACAGAAACTTGCAGTTCCAGCAAAGGAAATAGATTTTTGATAACAATGAAAGATAATTACCTTTCACAAATGGTACAGGACCCCACAAGAGGGGGAGCACTACTAGACCTTGTACTAACCAATAGGCCAGACCGCATATCAAATATACAAGTTGGGGGTTACTTGGGGAATAGTGATCACAAAATAATAAGTTTTCATGTATTCTTTAGTAAGATGTCTAGTAGAGGGGCTACAAGGACACTAAACTTCAGGAAAGCAAATTTTAAACGGTTGAGAGATGATCTTAGTGCAATAAACTGGGATGATGTACTAAGTAATAAAAGTACACAAAGCAAATGGGAGACTTTTATGAGCATCCTGAATAGGGCTTGTGCAGAAAATATACCCTATGGGAACAAACATGCTAGAAATAGGAGGAAACCCCTATGGCTAAATAGAGCTGTAAGGGAAGCAATAAAAGACAAACAGAAAGCCTTAAAAGAATTAAAGAGGGTAGGTAGTGATGAGCCATTATATAATTATAGAAAATTAAATAAAATATGTAAAAAGCAAATTAAGTTAGCTAAGTTTGAGACAGAGCGACTCATTGCGAGAGAAAGTAAAAATAATCCTAAAATATTCTTTAACTACATAAACAGTAAAAAACTGAAAAGCGATAGTGTTGGCCCCCTTAAAAATAGTCTTGGTGAAATGGTGGAAGGGGATGAGGGTAAAGCCAACCTGCTGAATGGCTTTTTTTCTACGGTTTTTATACAAGAAAATGCCATGGCAGATGACATGACCAGTGATACCATAAATTCACCCTTGAATATTACCTGCTTAACCCAGCAGGAAGTACGCCACCGCCTCGAAATCACTAAGGTTGACAAATCTCCGGGCCCGGATGGCATACACCCCAGAGTACTACAGGAATTGAGTTCTGTGATAGATAGACCATTATTTTTAATCTTCTCAGATTCCTTAATAACAGGGTCGGTACCGCAGGACTGGCGCATAGCAAATGTGGTGCCAATATTCAAAAAGGGGACAAAAACTGAGCCGGGAAATTATAGGCCGGTAAGTTTAACCTCTACGGTTGGTAAAATCCTTGAGGGGTTCTTGAGAGATGCTATACTGGAGTATCTCAAGAAAAATAACCTTATGACAGAGTATCAACATGGGTTTATGAGGGATCGATCCTGTCAAACTAATTTGATCAGCTTCTATGAAGAGGTAAGTTCAAGTCTGGACCAGGGAAATGCAGTGGATGTTGTGTATATGGACTTTTCAAAAGCTTTTGATACGGTGCCACACAAAAGGCTGGTACATAAAATGAGAATAATGGGGATAGGGGAAAATATGTGTAACTGGGTTAAAAACTGGCTCAGTGATAGGAAACAAAGGGTGGTTATTAATGGTACGTACTCGGACTGTGTCTCAGTTCATAGTGGGGTACCACAGGGGTCAGTATTGGGCCCGCTTCTTTTCAACATATTTATAAATGACCTTGTTGGGGGCATGCGGAGTAGAATTTCAATATTTGCAGATGATACTAAACTCTGCAGGGTAATCAATACAGAGGAGGATAATTTTATATTACAGGGAGATTTATGTAAATTGGAGGATTGGGCTGAGAAGCGGCAATTGAAGTTTAATGTAGATAAATGTAAGGTCATGCACTTGGGTAGAGGAAATAACATTTATGATTATGTACTTAATTGTAGAACACTGGGTAAAACAGACACAGAAAAAGACTTGGGTGTATGGGTGGATGGTAAACTTCACTTTAGTGGACAGTGTCAGGCAGCTGCTGCCAGGGCTAATAAAATAATGGGATGTATTAAAAGAGGTATAAGTGTTCATGAAAAAAATATAGTTCTACCTCTGTACAAGTCACTAGTGCGACCGCACTTAGAATACTGTGTACAATTCTGGTCACCGATATATAAGAAGGACATAGCTGAACTGGAGAAGGTGCAGAGAAGAGCCACCAAGATTATTAGAGGAATGGGTGGGCTGCAATACCAAGACAGGTTATTAAACTTGGGGTTATTTAGTTTGGAAAAACGAAGGCTTAGGGGGGATCTAATCACAATGTATAAATATGAGGGGACAGTACAGAGACCTTTCCAAAGATCTTTTTACACCTAGGCCTGCGACTGGAACACGGGGGCATCCGCTGCGTCTTGAGGAAAGAAGGTTTAATCATAATCAGGGCCAGATTAAGGTTGGTGGGGGCCCCTGGGCAGAAAATCTGGTGGGGGCCCAATAACGTTAACAATTTTAGCCGTAACAGTAGAGCACGCACTGTAGCATTTAGATATAAATACTGCACCTCAGTCTCACATTCCCCCTCCTCAGCATACTGTGCCCTCCTCCATACTGTGCCCTCACACTGGCCACCTTGCTGCCCCTTCTCTATACTGCACCTCAGTCTCACATTCCCCCTCCTCAGCATACTGTGCCCTCACACTGGCCACCTTGCTGCCCCTTCTCTATACTGCCTATGTCCTTCACTATCCAGTCACTATACTGTACCTCCGTCTCACATTCCCCCTCCTCAGCATACTGTGGCCTCACACTGGCCACCATGCTGCCCCTTCTCTATACTGCTTATCCCCCACCACTACCCAGTCTCTATTCTATGCCCCTCACACTTTTCTTTCCCAATACTGTCTACTTACAATTTTCTCCCACCATACTGCTGCCTCACACTTTCCAATGGTGCCCCTTTGATAAATATGCAAATATGCCGCATGCCCCCCAAAGGTACGCCCCTGCACAGTGTACAGGAGAATACATGACTGGTACACGCAGGGCCGGCTCCAGGTTTTTGTGGGCCCTGGGCGAAAGAGTCTCAGTGGGCCCCATCCACACATAGACATGCACAGATACATACACATACAGGCATACATACACATATATATTTAAAGAGAAATTCACAAAAACACATATAAATAGACATAAATCTAGACACAGTCATATACACTGACATACATAGATGACATACACAGATCATACACAGATACACATCATACATGCACACACAGACACATTTTTATATTTTTATATATATTTTTAATATTGGGAAGCCGGCAACAGTCTCATTCACCTCCCCGCTTGTCTCCATCCAACTCCTCCTGGGCATGTGTCTGTGCCACGCTGATTGGTGGCAGTCACTAACAGACATGGCCGCACATAGAGCACACTAACACCGATGTATATACACATCACATGAGAGGCTGGGGACATACACATTACTGGGGGGGCATAAATATTACTAAGGAAAGGGGTATGGAGCAATGGGGGGCATACAGCTCTAGAGGGGGGCAGTGGCTCTGAGGTGGGGGGACAAACAGCTCTGAGGTGGGGGGGTGACATGCAGCTCTTAGGGTATACAGCTCTGGGGTGGAAGGGACATACAACTCTGGGGGTATAGTATTATGCAGCCTCAATATTCCTCCATATAGTATTATGCAGCCCCGATATGGCATTATGCAGCCCCAATATGGCATTATGCAGCCCCCATATGGCATTATGCAGCCCCCATATGGCACTATGCAGCCCCCATATGGCACTATGCAGCCCCCATATGGCACTATGCAGCCCCCATATGGCACTATGCAGCCCCCATATGGCACTATGCAGCCCCCATATTACAATAAGCAGTCCTCATATAGTACAATGCAGACCCATATAGCAGTAGGCACCCTCATGTAGTATACAGCCCCCATATGGCACTATGCAGCCCCCATATGGCACTATGCAGCCCCCATATTACAATAAGCAGTCCTCATATAGTACAATGCAGACCCATATAGCAGTAGGCACCCTCATGTAGTATACAGCCCCCATATAGCACAATGCAGACCCATATAGCATTAGGCATCCTCATGTAGTACACAGCCCCTATATAGCACAGTGCAGACCCAGATAGCATTAGGCATCCTCACGTAGTACACAGCCCCTATATAGCACAGTGCAGAGCCAATAGCATTAGGCATCCTCACATAGTACACAGCCCCTATATAGCACAGAGCAGACCAGATAATATTAAGCACCTTCACATAGTACACAGCCCCTATATAGCACAGTGCAGACCCTGATAGCATTAGGCATCCTCATGTAGTATACAGCCCCTATATAGCACAGTGCAGAGCCAGTTAGCATTAGGCACCCTCATGTAGTATACAGCCAGTATATAGCACAGTGCAGAGAACCAGATAGCAATAGGCATCCTCATGTAGTGTACAGCCGCCATATCATTTAATGTACCCCCATGGTCGTCTGGCCACAGTGATTGTACATACTCATTTCTCCTCGTTCCCCCGCTGCTCCGGTCTCCTCGGCGCGTCCATTGCTGTCGTTCGACCTATCAGCAGGCGCGCAGTGATGACGTCACCGAGCTCCGCTGCAGAGCTGTCAGAGCGCCAACAGAGACAGTGAGGAGAATCATGAGAGAGAGCCGCCCAATCTCATCATTGCTCTCAATTGTATCGGCAACTGCGATGCCGATACAATTGAAAGTGCGATCCTCGGCGGGGGGGAGGCTGGTGACAGCGCTAGCACTGGGCCCCCTGACTAGCGGTACGCCACTCCTGCCACCGCGATTGCCCCCCCCGGCAGCTCAGGGCCCCGGCATTTGACCGGGTTTACTGTGATACAGACACCAGATGTTATACAATATACACATTATATGCCATCTGATGTGTGTACACAGTATATCACACTGCTCTGTACACTGGATGTGGTATACCATGTACACAGTATATCACACTGCTCTGTACACTGGATGTGGTATCCCATGTACACAGTATATCACACTGCTCTGTACACTGGATGTGGTATATAATGTACACAGTATATCACACTGCTCTGTACACTGGATGTGATATACCATGTACACAGTATATCACACTGCTCTGTACACTGGATGTGGTATACCATGTGCACAGTATATCACACTGCTCTGTACACTGTATGTGATATACCATGTACACAGTATATCACACTGCTCTGTACACTGGATGTGATATACCATGTACACAGTATATCACACTGCTCTGTACACTGGATGTGATATACCATGTACACAGTATATCACACTGCTCTGTACACTGGATGTGGTATACCATGTACACAGTATATCACACTGCTCTGTACACTGGATGTGATATACCATGTACACAGTAAATCACACTGCTCTGTACACTGGATGTGATATACCATGTACACAGTATATCACACCGCTCTGTACACTGGATGTGATATACCATGTACACAGTATATCACACTGCTCTGTACACTGGATGTGATATACCATGTACACAGTATATCACACTGCTCTGTACACTGGATGTGATATACCATGTACACAGTATATCACACTGCTCTGTACACTGGATGTGGTATACCATGTACACAGTATATCACACTGCTCTGTACACTGGATGTGATATACCATGTACACAGTATATCACACTGCTCTGTACACTGGATGTGATATATAATGTACACAGTATATCACACTACTCTGTACACTGGATGTGGTATATACACAGATATACAATGCCCTGCACTGATCACACCTGGGCCTACAGGACGTCACATATTCTATATGTAATATGGGCCACATAGTGTAATGTGTGCTGCAGGCTCAGATGTGATCAGTGCAGGATTCTGTGTATGTAGTGATGTCTCTGCTGAAGATCAGTGTGAGTTATTGCAGGGGAGGGATGAGGCCGATGACCCGGCACTGAGACTGCCAGGACCCAACTACCACCATTTTCCCCCCCTAGAAAGACACGACACCGTTCTCTTATAAATTAAAAATACTTTTATTTGAATTTTCCATTTTTTGGAGAGAGGCATGGGGAAAAACCACTCTCATCTTTTGGCATAAAATTTGGTCGCAGCTTTTTACCAGGCATTAACTTGCCAACATCACGGGGTTCAGGTAAATGTACCGCCTTCCGGCCGTCCGGCGCGGGTAATTCACCACCACTTTTCCTACCCCTTCCGCTGCTGCGACTTAAACACCGTAAACTCAATCAAAATAGGAAAAACAAAAGGGAGGGAGGGTGGGAAACAGGTCCGGGTTCTGCAGCAGAGAGGCCGGAAGCTGGGCAACACAGTGATATGTAACCATAAGGCGGGGCTTAGGCCAGTCACACCACAGGAGGCGGGGGCGGCAGGTCAGTGTCTTTCCAGGGGGGAGACCTCTATTTAAACATGCATAGGGGCCAGCAGTCAGGGGGCAGCATCTCAAGTTTCTGGCTGCAGTGCCCCTCAGACTGCCAGGACCCAACTACCACCATTTTCCCCCCCTAGAAAGACACGACACCGTTCTCTTATAAATTAAAAATACTTTTATTTGAATTTTCCATTTTTTGGAGAGAGGCATGGGGAAAAACCACTCTCATCTTTTGGCATAAAATTTGGTCGCAGCTTTTTACCAGGCATTAACTTGCCAACATCACGGGGTTCAGGTAAATGTACCGCCTTCCGGCCGTCCGGCGCGGGTAATTCACCACCACTTTTCCTACCCCTTCCGCCAAGGAGCAGCACAGCACCAGCAAGCTGCGACCCCCCCCCAAAAACTAAAAAATACCTGAGCCGTCCCAGGCATTTCCGCAACCACCATATCCATAACATCATCATTTGGGATATACCCATCCAAGCTTAAGGACAGCCAAATATTGTCCAGCTGGCGGTGCCAGACCAACAACTTTTCTTTCTTTTTTTTTTTTTTCTTTTTTTTTTTTTTTTTTAAACACTTTATTAACAGCACAACTTGGGTAGGCCCTGATCGACCATGCGCCAGGAGAGATCCTTATCACATTCTTCCTTAGCTCATGCCCCCTGGGCCAGAGGGTTACCTTCGACCGGATCGTTGTAACACTCCGAACTAAAACAGGGGAACTTGTACTTCTGTGACCGGATAATGGTAAGAGGCCTAGCTAGACGGCCTTGGACCAGATACTTGAAGCCTATGTGTATCACCAAGTCGGTTGGAAAAAGAGAGCTCACGCAATCTTGATCGCCTCTGATAGACCCACAGCTGAGCCAAGCTCCGGCAACCTCTCCAATTACATCCACTGTAACGGGAACAAGGAACCGACCACCAAGGCGAAGATCCGCTCTCCTCACAGCCAATATATATGGACGTAACCTCGGACCCAGTCACTAGGCCGACTTGGATCTGAAATGAAAACAATGTCAGAACAGAGAATTCTCGTAACCATCCAACACCTCTTCTCTCCAAGGAGGTACTGGCAAAACCCACAAACTTTTTTTTTTTTTTTTTTTTTTAAAAACAAGTCACAATCATGTCATTTTACATTAGCCCTGTACGCTGTTCTGAATCTTCTTACATGACTAATAAAACCAGATTTCAAAAACCAACTCAGTCCTGACGTCCCTCTTAATGCATTTCAATTGCAGTCACCAAATCCACTGAAACTGTGCTCATGTATGCTGGCCCCCGAAGCCTTGGAACGCCCCAACTCTGGTAGAGTACGTACCGGGTACCACGGCTGGCAAACACCAAAATAACGGGGAACCGTCACATTACCAACCAAAAATAGCCCACAAAATGTAGGCTAACTCCGTGACGCTAAAATGAAGGGCCGTCGTCGTGGGTAAAAACTAGTCTCATCATGCCCGCTCGCCTAAGAGACATAACCGACAACGTCGGGACACCCGCCGAGTGAGGGAAAAAGATCCAAAACATCAAGGTATAGATTCGCAATGGGGCGAACGATCCAAACCCCACCCTTTTTTTTTTTTTTTTTTTTTTTTTTGGAATAATCCATGGCTAGAAAAGAATAGACCTACTGTGATCCACTCGCTTGCCGCTAATCATCCAACCCTTAAATACCTTACACCCCACAAGACCCACATCGCTTCAGTAAAGTTCCACAATTTAAAAACGGGAAGACCGACCTCGTAACAGGTTGCTTGCAACCGAAAATGGTGCACGTTCGCTGAATACTGCAGGATGTGTATTACTAAAGGGTGGCTTGGGAAATCGTCACGCACATCAGCCACCAAACACACCCGCTGCATAACGTACCATAGAACCGTCAGGTCAATGCAAAATGGGGGCCCCGATCATAAGCCTAACTTCACCGAACACCCCACCATCTAGCTGCGCACTCCCAGCCTTGATCCTGCTGGTGGGTGGAGTTACCAAAATACCTGGGATTGGGATTGCAATAGGGTGAGCGATACTAACCCGGAAACCAAATGCCTGTATTGACTTCAACCCTGTGTTGACCCATAAGCATTCCAAGCCACAAAAAACCTAAACAGCCTGATTACTTATTTGAGGAGGGGGCTGTAGTTGGTTAAGACTTTTACCCACCGGCATCGTCGAACCACTGGTCATCCTCCTATTTCCCAGTCTACCCCCCCTTTTGTTTAGCTGAACCTAAATAGGGGGAAAAGTTAGGTTACCGGACCATGCCCGCCGGGCCCAGCATAGGGAACTCTTTTTTTTTTTTTTTTTTTTTTTATATATATATAACTATATAAACACATTGTATTGCAAATAATCCCAAACAGCTGGCCCTGCAACGCCGGAAATAATCCACCTACAAATCTGTCTGTTCCTGCTCTTGAAATTATTATGGCACGGCACAATGGCTCAGTGGCCAGATGCAGCCCTGGGGTCCTGGGCCCAAATCCCACCCAGGACACCATACGCAAGAAGCCTGCACGTTCTCCCCGTGTCTGCGTGGGTCTCCTCCGGGCACTCCGGCCTCCTCCCACACCCCCAAAAACATACAGGTAGGGAATCCAGACCGTAAGCCCCAATGGGGACAGCGTCCACAACGCATGCAAAGCACAGCAGAATATGTGAGCGCTATATAAAATAAAGGTTTCGTTTTTTGTTTTTTTTTTTTTAAAAATTGGCAATTGGCACTTGACGAGAAATTACACTACACCATCAGGTCCCCATTTAGGGGCGCCCATATCCTGGTTCCATGTTACGGAACACAAGTTAAAACTTACCGCTCCTGAAGTTGGACACATGTACCAAAAACCCGGGCCACCCAACACTGCCACTTAGTGATACCCTTGGTAGCCATGGTAAAGGCACATGGGAAAAACTAATGCTGTAGACACGACCTTACAAAGTTAAAGTATTCCCTGTGGGTTCCCAGAGATGGAGTGTAGAGCGTCCAGGTAACGGGTAATAGTGAATAAACCTGTCTCCATGTGGCCAAGCATTCCGAATAGAGGCAAATCCTATAAGAGGTGTGTGTTTTGTTTTTTTTTTTTTTTTTTTTTTTTTATATAATATATATATATATATATAAATACAATTGCTTCAAATAATATAGTTAGTCGGCACCCTCTATCGTATAATATTAGAATAATCTCCGTCTGGTAAAATATTGCATAGCCATTTGTCAGTTATATAACTGAGATCAAAAAATAAAATTGAGTATTTTTTTTTTTTTTTTTTGAGGGGATATTCATGTGGACATAATTATGCAATTAAATAAAATATAAAGATGCAAATTTTGCACATCACTTGCTCACTTATGTCTGTCAAGATGAAGCACAAACCAGCAGCGAAAAGGTACCAAACCTGCAACTTTTCAGCTACAGCACTAAGTTATAATGGAGATCCCATTTTCATGCATAAATACCTGTTTGTATAAAGGACTGGCACAAGACATTTTTTTTTTTTTTTTTAAATTAAATAGGAAAGGGTTTTTTACAGTTAGAGCAGTCAGGTTGTGGAATGCCGACCACAGTATTCAGTAACAGCAGATACTACAACTGCCTTTAATATCAGGGTGTGAGATGTCCACCGTCCATCCACAGTGTTGGTCATACATAACTCAGTAAGAAGAATGTAGAATTAGGTGGGAATCCTGTTGCCTGGTGACATCACGTTACCCCTCCCCTGGGGCACTTATCCCACCCAAATTCCACATAGTGGTACTTACCAGAAGATGCAGGATAAAGCAGACCCTACTTCTGGAAATTGCACGCCCGGTTCCAACGGCAACTCCGCTGTCCGGACCAATGTACCCAGATGCTGTTCGTCCCGCAGCGGGACCTCACCAGACTTAGTCTGAGGACGAGAATGCGTTTGCCACGCGGCGACCTCGACCATCCGCCGCAGTGGTGGGATCTATCTCTACCGATGTGACTTTTTTTTTTTTTTCTTCTTCCTCCATGACGATGCTCAGAGCCCCGATGCCCACGCCGATGCTATCGTGAGGCTGACTGACTACGGTCGCCGCAGCTACCCGCACCATGTTTTGACTACCACAATGGCCGGGGTACCTGCAAATGACCGCATAGCACGTTGTTCAACGTCATCCCAACCGCCGCCATCCCACGCCGGAACCCCGGGGGAGGGGGGGTGTGGGTGGGGGGGGGCGGTTTGTTCTGCCTACAGCCCCAGTGCGTACAGTGTCACGATGGGGTATATGAGAAGATGTGGGGTGGTGGGGGGCCGGTACAGGGGAGCGGAGCTCATTACTCCAGCAGGCCAGCGCACCCACCGCTGCAGCGCTTCCAACTTGCCCCTGCAACAGGGACCGCACCAACCCACAGATCGCCCCCGTACTCCCCCCCCCCCCGTGCCGGCAGTGATAGGGCGGCGGGCGGGCGGCGCCGTAGAGAAAGCGCGCGAAGCGCTCCTTTTTAAATTTAACAGCAACTCAAACTAACCGGCGGGCGGGCAGTTCCCTCAGAACGCCGCTCGCCGGCACACATAACTTAAGCCTCAGCAGGGAGGGAGCCGCTCACAGCTAACAATGCCATGAGCAGCACGCTTCCCTCCCTGCTGAAAAGTGGGGGGGGGGGGGGGGGAGGGTGGTTTGGGCAGATTGACGGCGAGCACAAGCTGACCGGCGGGCGGGTAGTTCCCTCAGAACGCCGCTCGCCGGTACATGTCACTTGTGCCTCAGCATGGAGGGAGCCGCTCACAGCTAAAAGCGCCGTGAGCAGGACGCTTTCCTCCATGCTGATTTTAGGGGAGGATGGAGGGAGGGGGGGGGGGGGAGGGGAAGGGTGTTAAATAATGGCGAGCACAAGCGGACCAGCGGGCGGGTAGTTCCCTTAGAACGCCGCGCTCACCGGCACACATCGCTTGTGCCTCAGCAGAGAGGCAGCCGCTCACAGCTAACAGCGCTGTGAGCTGAAACGCTTACCTCCCTGCTGATAGCTCTCATTCCGCATCCAGGAGCGGGTCCCTGTGTCCGGCTTCCCAAACAGGTCCGGGTTCTGCAGCAGAGAGGCCGGAAGCTGGGCAACACAGTGATATGTAACCAGGAGGCGGGGCTTAGGCCAGTCACACCACAGGAGGCGGGGGCGGCAGGTCAGTGTCTTTCCAGGGGGGAGACCTCTATTTAAACATGCATAGGGGCCAGCAGTCAGGGGGCAGCATCTCAAGTTTCTGGCTGCAGTGCCCCTCACAGCCTGACCTGATCTGCAGCAGGTCACACTCCTGCAATAACTCACACTGGTCCTGCCGGCAGAGCTGCCGCTGACACTATGAAATCCCGTCCTGCTCCCTCCTCACTGCAACCTCCTGCCCGGCACCATGATGGATGACGTCACTCACCATCATCCACCGAGGCCTCTGCTCCGGTCCTCCCACAAGCTCCTGTACGGCACGAAGAAGCAGCAGCGCGGTGACGTCATCCTTGCAGACTCAGCCCACATCATGCAGTGGGCGTGTCTGCAGCATAGTGATGGCCGGATTGAAATTCTCTTAAAGGTACAGTGTGGTCCTGAACCTTAATAAAATGGCGCTCACACTGATGGTGGTGGGGGCCCCCTCAGAAGCTCTTGTGGTGGGGGCCCCTGGGCTGAAGCCCCACCTGCCCCGCCTATAATCCGGCCCTGATCATAATCACAGACGAGGATTCTTTACTGTACGAGCAGTGAGACTGTGGAACTCTCTGCCGCATGATGTTGTAATGAGTGATTCACTACTAACATTTAAGCAGAGCCTGGACGCCTTTCTTGAAAAATTTAATATTACCAGTTATGTATATTACATTTTAAGACAGGGTATTGATCCAGGGAACTAGTCTGATTGCCGGATGTGGAGTCAGGAAGGAAATTTTTTCCCCATTGGAACTTGTTTGCCACATTGGTTTTTTTTTTGCCTTCCTCTGGATCAACATGTTAGGCTACGGGTTGAACTAGATGGACTTAGAGTCTCCCTTCAACCTTAAAAACTATGATACTATGATACTATGATACTTGGAAGAGGCTAAATAAAATGGAGGATTAACCCCTACATATCCACTTGAGAAAAAGTAAATATAACAGCCATTTTTCAATGTATAGAGCAGACCTTAATTAACCTTAACACAATACGACTGGAAGAATGGGTGCAGTCAATAAGTGTCAAAAATAATGAGACCAGAATTTGTGTAGGTTTTCCCTAAAAAATATACATAAAAATATTTTGAGCATATCTCTGTGTGAACCTGTTTATCCTGGACTATGAGTCATTGCCTGAGACCTTGTATGTGCTTTTTATGAGACCATTTTTGTACTATGTTTCTTTTATTATAATAAAGTGAATACTGATAATTTTTGCAAAAAATATACTATTGCATCAGAGACTCCCCTTTTTTTCTTGGTTGTTGTGCATTCAGTTGGTTGAGTCTGCAAGACAAGTTTGATGATAATGAAAAGCTGGAGGTGGTTGTTTGTAATATAATTAATTTCCTCCTAGCAGCAGGGCCCTAAAGCTGGGTTTACACACTGCAACATCTCAAACGACATCGCTGTAACGTCACCGGTTTTGTGACGCAATAGCGATGTTGTTTGCGATGTTGTGTGGCGCCCCAGGACCTGGTCGCCACAACAGCATTGCCCTCCCAAAAGGGTTAATGCTGAGCCTGGAGGTAATTGGGAGATCTATTGGCCAGTAAGTTAACACTCAACACAGTTCTCCCTCCGGCCAGCAGGGGGAGCTCTGAACCTGGAACTTCAGGGAGCATTCCTTAAGTCTGGCTGGAAGGAGGAAGTGTTAGTTAGTTTGGAGACAGGAGTGAAAGAGTGCAGACGCAGAGTAGTGCTGCCTTGTAAACTGGGGCCTAGAGCTGGGATAGCTTGGCCCAGTGAAGCAAGGGGAGCAGAGAGGCACAGCAGAGACTCGGACATCGGAGTCTGTAGTTGCCAGGGCATAAAATCCATCCCTGGTAGCTGAATCCGGAGGGCAGGAGAGCTGTAAGCCCCCTGCCCCAGAAGCAATCTGAAGGTACAACTGCATCCCAAGGGCCTGGTGTGGGCTCCAGCAGAGAAGCACCAGAGAGGGCCTGCGCAGTCTACCACACAGAAGAGGGGACGAACAACAAGTCCCAGCAGCAAGAGGGCAATTGCTAACCCAAAGTGCAGTGTCCTAAAACAGCAGAGAAAGATTAAGGAGTAGGCCTCATACTCAACTGGCCAAAGATCACCCCAGGCACTTCCAGGCCGGCCGGATCATCTATACCATCTGTGACGGTCTCCCTGGACTAAGTTTCTGCCGAGTAAAAGAGGAGAAGGTAAAGAGACTACTGTTTGTGCCTGTTTCTTTCATTGCTTGTCGGCCCTGCACCGTGTTAGTCAAGCAGCACCATAGACTTCCACACGCACCAACTGTGCCCCGGGCATTGCTCCACCTGTGGGGAGCAGTACTAACATTGCTGCCATAACATCATCCCGGTGGCCTCACACAGCAGCGGCGGCTTAATAGCCGCATACCACAGGTGGCGTCACGAACACAAACATTAAAGTCATCAGCCACATATTCAACTGACACCCACCAGGGCCACGGAGCCGGGCCCAGCCACCACTGACTACCACCGGACTAGTCCGGCCCGGCACCGGGTGTCCCATAGCCCTGGGGTGGGCGAGTCAACTTTTGGCGTCACGAACAGGATTTCGTGCCCGGTCACACCGGGTACTGTGCGCCTGAAGAACTGTGTAAAAGACTGTGTACTGGTTGTAAATTGCCGCCGCCATTAGCCGCGCCGAGCGCAGGAAGAAGGGGGGCGTGCCTGACAAAGAGCGCGAAGGGAGCGCGCCATCAGAGCAGAGCGCTGTTAACCCCGCGCGACCCGGAAGAAAATTTGAAAAGTGAACGGAGCCTGGTAAGGTTCACTAAGGGGGAGGAAGATGTCCGAATCCGAGGGAGAGCAGGTGGCTGCCATCGCCCAGGGCGCCGCAGCACCGGCCGAAGTAGTCCCAGTCGCCGTCGCCCCAGCCCCCACTATAGCGCCGGTAATGCCGATCACCATGCCGTACATACCAGGAGCAGAATGGCTGCCGCAGTACTCCGGGGAGTCCCATACCTTGAGTGACTTCAGAGAAAGCCTGCACAGCTTATTCCGGGTGTATCCGCTGACTGAGAGCCAGAAGGTGGGCATATTAATGGGGCAGCTAGCCGGCGCAGCCCAGCGTGAAGCGAAGTCCTGGCCTGATACAGATAAAGGGACAGCAGCCCAGATACTGGCCAAACTAAAGAGCACTTTTGACACCCGCACCGCAGCAGAGATAAAGATGAGATTCTTTGGGTGCAAGCAACGGGCCACAGACAGCATAAGGGACTATGCCTTAAACTTGCAGGAGGCCCTGAAAGCAGTTAAACAGGTGGACCCAGAGAGTGTACGTGAAGAAGACAAACTCCTAACTGAGCAGTTCATAGAAGGGCTCCTGTCAGACGCCCACAGGACACAGCTGCGTATCATGGTCCTGCAGAACCCTGCTCTGGACTTTGCAAAGTTTAAGGACCAGGCCATCAGGGTACTGAGAGAATCTACACCGAATGACCCAGTACCCCTCCGGCCTCTTGCTATCACGTACCCCGGGGTGGTGCCTGCAACACGAGCCACTGCAGGGGCTGAGGCGCAGTCCCTGGATAAGGATCCCACGGCAGAGCTCAGACAGCAGTTCCAGGAGCTGACCAAGACTGTGGCTGCCCTTGCCAAGACCGTGCAGTCTCTACAAATGACCCCCTCGCCTGCAAAAATCGAGTTGGCCTCCAGCCCAGAAGACGTCCCATGGATGCGACAGAGGAGGATTCCGCCGACCCGAGGCAGAGACACAGACCGGTATGATTCAACAGGACAACCGATCTGCCGCCACTGCAACCAGGCGGGCCACATTGCACGACGCTGTCCTTTAAACGGGCTGAGCCTGGGGCCAGGAGCCAACCCCCAGGTGTGAGGAAGCCCGGCTCAAACCCCAGCCGCAGCAAGTATGTGGGAGGACGACCGGTCCTTCCCATTGTGCTGGATGGGATCCCTTTGAATGCCCTCCTGGATACGGGGTCCCAGGTAACAACCATCCCCCACAAACTGTACAAAAGATATTGGGCTGATTCAGACATTGACCATGGCCCAGATGATGATTTAACGATTGTGGCCAGTAATGGTCAGCCCTTACCTCAAATTGGGTACAAAGAAGTAACCATTAAAGTGGGGCGGGTGGAATTGCCATGTCAGGGGATGATAATTGTAGATATTGATCGCAAAGAATCTGACCCACTGCTAACCCTTGGTACAAATGTGATAGAAAATTGTATTGCCGAAGTGATAATTTTGTTGCAACAGGCGTCTGAAACTGCCAGCTCCGGGCAGCAGCGTGTCCTACAGAGGGAGATCAGAGCCCTGATGAGGAGGCAGCAAGTAGAGCTAGCCGGAGGAGAAATTGGCAGTGTGAGGGTAAGTGACCCCCTCCCCATTGTAATACCCCCAAGAAGTGAAATGTTGATATGGTGTCGGGCAGCAATAGGCCTCAAGGGTCAGGATTACCATGCCTTGGTAGAACCAGTGTATTCAGACAGTAGGCCTGGAGTCCTGATAGCCAGAGGGGTAGCGGACGTCCGCAAGGGGAGAGTGCCCGTCCGTGTCCTGAATTGTGGGGAGGAGGAGGCCAAATTGCCCCGGTACGCCACTGTAGCAAAACTGTACACTGTCAGTAACAATACCATTAAAGCAGTGGAACCCTTGATCCCGTCCGACCAGGCGGAAGACAATGGCTCCAAGGGGCAGCCGGAAGACTGGTGCCAAAAATTACATGTAGGCACCGACTCCACCCCCTCGCACCAAAAGCATGGGGTTTACCGGGTGGTACAGGAGTACGAGCGGGTCTTCAGCAAACACCCCCTAGATTTTGGGCAGGTGAAAGGGGTTAAACATCAAATCCCCACGGGTGATCATCATCCCATTAAAGAGAGATACCGCCCTGTACCCCCCGCACAGTATCAGTGTGCCAAGGAAATGTTACGGGAAATGAAGGAGGCTGGGGTTATCAGAGATAGTTGTAGCCCCTGGGCAGCTCCACTAGTGCTCGTAAAGAAAAAAGATGGTACAATGAGAATGTGTGTAGATTACAGGCAAATTAACCGCATTACACATAAAGATGCTTATCCACTGCCCAGAATAGAGGAGTCACTAACAGCCTTAAAGTCAGCTAACTATTTCTCCACCTTGGATCTCACCAGTGGGTATTGGCAGGTTCCCGTGGCAGAGGCGGACAAAGAGAAGACTGCATTCACGACACCAATGGGTCTCTGTGAGTTCAACTGTATGCCATTCGGGCTCTGCAACGCCCCAGGGACATTCCAAAGGTTGATGGAGTGCTGCTTGGGCCATCACAACTTTGAAACCGTGCTGTTGTACCTGGATGACGTAATAGTCTACTCCAAGACTTATGAGGACCACCTGAAGCACTTAGCAGAAGTGTTTGAATCCTTGTCGAAATATGGCCTGAAGATCAAGCCGTCCAAATGTCACCTCTTGAAGCCAAAGGTACAGTACCTGGGTCATGTGGTCAGCGCAGAAGGTGTGGCACCTGATCCGGAGAAAGTCACTGTAATCAAGGACTGGCCAAGACCCACCACAGTGAAGGAGGTGCGGCAGTTCCTTGGACTGGTGGGCTACTACCGAAGGTTCATTGATGGTTTCACCAAGATAGCAGCGCCCCTTCAAGATCTCCTGGTGGGCCAGCCAAAGCAGGCTAAGAAGCAGAGCCCTCCATTTGAATGGAGCAGCCAACTGGAAACATCCTTTGTTCGGCTGAAAGGGGCTCTCACGGGAGAAGAAATTCTGGCCTACCCTGACTACAGCCAACCGTTTGTACTGTATACAGACGCCAGCAACGTGGGACTGGGAGCAGTTCTGTCCCAGGTACAGGGAGGCAGAGAGAGGGTGATAGCGTACGCCAGTAGGAAGCTTCGGCCCACAGAAAGGAATCCAGAAAACTACAGTTCCTTCAAGCTGGAGTTCCTCGCTATTGTTTGGGCAGTGACTGAACGCTTCAAGCACTATCTGGCATCGGCCAAGTTCACCATCTTCACGGACAACAATCCGTTGACACACCTGGCAACAGCCAAGTTAGGTGCGATGGAACAGCGATGGATGGCCCGGCTGTCTAACTTTGACTTTACCATCAAGTATCGGGCTGGCAAGAAGAATAACAATGCTGATGCGCTGTCCAGAATGCCTCACTTGCCCGAGTTTGGAGAAGACATGGATGAACTCGAAGAGATAGAGTTACCGGCTTTCCATCACCAAGGTGTGTCCCAGTGTGAGCATGCTGTAGGAGTGAAGCGCTCAAGCCAGCACGGGGTCTCGGTCAACCCCTTACTCCACCATAATTGGGAAGAAACACAGAACGGTGACCCGGCCGTGCGATTGGTCAAAGAGAAGCTAGCGCAAGCTGAGACCCATCTTGGCCCAGACGCTCCAGAGGAAGCCCAGCAGCTGTGGAAGGAGAGGGGACGACTGTTCACCTACCAAGGCAAGCTCTGCAAGAGATATGTCAACTATCGAACAAATGAACTTGTCTGGCAGATAGTGGTTCCGCAGAGAGATGCTCCAATGGTCCTAGCAGCGTATCATGATAACGCAGGACACTTCGGGTGGAAGAAGTTGGAAGCCCTACTCCGTGATCGGTTCTATTGGGTGCACATGAGAAAGATGATCGAGAAGTGGTGCCGAGACTGTGGCCCGTGTAACCTGAGGCGGAAAGATGATGCCAGCCAAAGGTCTCCCCTACAGCCAATTGTCACAAAGCAGCCCCTGGAGTTGGTGGCCCTGGACCACGTGAAGTTAACACCAAGCCGGTCAGGCTATGTGTACGCCCTCACCATTGTGGACCATTACTCTCGTTTCCTGGTAGTAGTGCCTGTGAAGGACCAGACAGCCAGGACAGCAGCTAGAGCGTTCCAGGCATCCTTTTGTCGACCTCACGGCTATCCGGAAAGGGTACTGACTGATCAGGGTCCTGCATTCGAGGCTGAAGTGTTCCAAGAGTTCTGTAACATGTACGGTTGTAAGAAAATCCGAACCACACCGTACCACCCCCAAACCAATGGACTGTGCGAGAAAATGAACCATGCGGTTATTGATATGCTGAAGACCCTGCCGCTGGAGGAAAGGAACCAATGGCCAGAAAAGTTGCCAGATCTGGTAGACCTGTACAACCACATCCCAGTGAATTCGACCAACTGCAGCCCCGCTTACCTGATGCGAGCCAGACCAGGCAAGTTGCCTGTAGACTTTGAGATGGGGACTGTGTCGCCTGAGGCGGTTCAAGAAATAGAGGATTGGGATACAGAACGGCAGCAGCGGTACCGTAAGGTCCAGGAGTGCGTAGAGAGGAGCCTGTCTCAAGCAAGAACGAGGCAAGAACAGCATTACAATCAAACAGCCCCAGCAACTCCCTTAGCACCTGGAGAACAAGTCCTCAAGAAGAAGCGGAAGACGCATAAATTGGATGATCAGTGGGAAAACGAGCCCTACACCATTATCCCCTCCAACTTTAACAATAGTAAGGTATGCCTCATAAGCAAAGATGAAGGCAAGACCTATCAAGCAATTTCCCGAGACCGCCTGAAAGCGTGCCCTGAACGGTGCAGAATCCAAAGAGAAATGGAAGGAGTACAAGGAAGTCCCCAAAGTCAAGAGAAAGGAGGGGAGATGATTCAAACCATCCTTGGAAAGTTCCCCAAAACTTGGACCCGAATAAACAATGCCATAGTGGTACCAGTTTTGACGTTTCCGCAGTTGGTCGAGCCAGAAACAGAAAAGGTTCCGGATCCACCTAAAGAATCGTCCGCTCCGGCACGAGATGACACGCCAGCAGTGGAGCAGGAGGATCAACCCCCTGTCAGTGGTGAACCTGTCATACCCTTGGCGACTCCTAGATCACAAAGGCAACCATCACGCTTACCTATGGGGGTTAGGCCCACCTGTAGTGCTGAGATAGAAGACGCACCACGTAGTCAGGGGCAAACACCAGAGCTACGTAGGTCCCAGCGCAGCACTCGGGGACAACCCCCTCTAAGGTATAGGGAGTCAACTGTATAAGGGAAAGAGTACTTATTAGGATGTAAATAGTTATGCAAAATGTCTGCCATGTTGTGTACAAAATGTTTTCTTTTTCTTTGATTGTGAAAATGGACAATTGGGCCACTGGACTATGGGTGGCCAACACCTAAATTGTTCATAGTTAGCACCAGTGTGCTCAACACCCCTGAAGAAAAACCCGTCCGGCGTGCATAGAGTGGGGTCATCAATGCTCTGACGCACGCCCAGAGCCTACGTTGGGGGTTTGAACGCGGCGGGTCCCCCATGGAGCAGTGTAATGGACACCCGGCAGGGAGCCACACTGGACTCTTATAGTAATGTTTAAGGTTGTAACGTTAAAGTAATTGCGCCTCCCATAATGGGATGAAATGTTCTAACATGTCATGTTTGTCTCTACAGTCCGGGAGTACTGAATTTAACTAAGGGGGAGTGTGGCGCCCCAGGACCTGGTCGCCACAACAGCATTGCCCTCCCAAAAGAGTTAATGCTGAGCCTGGAGGTAATTGGGAGATCTATTGGCCAGTAAGTTAACACTCAACACAGTTCTCCCTCCGGCCAGCAGGGGGAGCTCTGAACCTGGAACTTCAGGGAGCATTCCTTAAGTCTGGCTGGAAGGAGGAAGTGTTAGTTAGTTTGGAGACAGGAGTGAAAGAGTGCAGACGCAGAGTAGTGCTGCCTTGTAAACTGGGGCCTAGAGCTGGGATAGCTTGGCCCAGTGAAGCAAGGGGAGCAGAGAGGCACAGCAGAGACTCGGACATCGGAGTCTGTAGTTGCCAGGGCATAAAATCCATCCCTGGTAGCTGAATCCGGAGGGCAGGAGAGCTGTAAGCCCCCTGCCCCAGAAGCAATCTGAAGGTACAACTGCATCCCAAGGGCCTGGTGTGGGCTCCAGCAGAGAAGCACCAGAGAGGGCCTGCGCAGTCTACCACACAGAAGAGGGGACGAACAACAAGTCCCAGCAGCAAGAGGGCAATTGCTAACCCAAAGTGCAGTGTCCTAAAACAGCAGAGAAAGATTAAGGAGTAGGCCTCATACTCAACTGGCCAAAGATCACCCCAGGCACTTCCAGGCCGGCCGGATCATCTATACCATCTGTGACGGTCTCCCTGGACTAAGTTTCTGCCGAGTAAAAGAGGAGAAGGTAAAGAGACTACTGTTTGTGCCTGTTTCTTTCATTGCTTGTCGGCCCTGCACCGTGTTAGTCAAGCAGCACCATAGACTTCCACAAGCACCAACTGTGCCCCGGGCATTGCTCCACCTGTGGGGAGCAGTACTAACATTGCTGCCATAACATCATCCCGGTGGCCTCACACAGCAGCGGCGGCTTAATAGCCGCATACCACAGGTGGCGTCACGAACACAAACATTAAAGTCATCAGCCACATATTCAACTGACACCCACCAGGGCCACGGAGCCGGGCCCAGCCACCACTGACTACCACCGGACTAGTCCGGCCCGGCACCGGGTGTCCCATAGCCCTGGGGTGGGCGAGTCAGTTGCAGTGTGTGAAACCTATCAGCGACCCGGCCCCTGCTGTGAAGTTGTAATCGTTACAAATCGTTCAGGACCATTCCTAGGTCCTTTGTTTCCCGCTGTGCAGCAAGCATCGCTGGAAAGTTTCAGTGTGTAAAAGACTTTGCAGAGACTTTGTTAGCAACTTCCCTTTCAAAAGGCTGCTTATCAACGTCCCCAACAACCAGCTAGGTCGCTCTGCAGGTCCGGATCGCTGTTGCGTTGTTGGACAGGTTTGCCTGTTTGACTGCTCACCAGCGACTTAGCAGAGACTTAGGGAGGTCGCTGTTACGTCACAAAACCGGTGACGTTACAGCGATGTCCTTTGCGATGTTGCAGTGTGTAAACCCAGCTTAAGTGCGGGCGTCAGGCAGGTTCAAAATGTTGTTTAAAAAAGTTTTCCCAACAACAAAGTTAATACTAAAGTTAATTGTAATCAATAGATCTTGGTATAACAATAGGTTCCACAATTGGATGTGTTTAAAAAAAATATCTTCCTGTGCTGAGATAATCTTATATATATATGTCCCTGCTGTGTACTGTGTAATGGCCGTGTCTAATCATACCACATCTGCTATATATGGGAGGAAGTAAAAGATTATACAGACATTACAGCCAGACCAGTAGTTTAAGTAGTAAAATGGTCCTGGTAGGTTGCCTTATAGGAGCAGTTATATATTTTTATTGAAATACAGAAGCAGGCTTGCCATTAAAGCTATACTGTACATGTGGAACTGATGTCCAAACAGTTGCCGTCCGTCACGTCAGCATTCTCCTGCTGCCTCGTAGTCGTTCCATGGAACCTGCACACTTTTTCTTTATATTAAACAGCCTCCATGGATTAGCCAAGGATGGACCATTTTAATATAAGCAGCTTAGACTGTACAAGTCCTAGGAAGTATTTTTTCCCCCTTTCCATTGTGACCCACTAAAGATGTGTACTTGACAACTCTTAAACTTTTAGAAGCGCTAGTGCAGGTGATTTTAGCATGTGGTGCACTTTTTTTTCACACTCACCCACTTTTCTTTAAGACCCTGTTTCTCCAGCAAGTCCATGCATTGACATGGTGTCTAATAACGGGGCATCCTGACACACACATCCTTCCAGGAACTCTGATTTTTAGGAGGTTTATTCAGCTCCCCTTTATCTGGGACCTCGCGGATGTTCTACTATAGTGACAAGTCTGACCAAAAGTACACAATGTGGTCCCAGATGAAGGATAGGAGAATGTGAAGGATGATGGGACCTGTATTGGACCCTGTTCCTTCTGCCCTAAATAGACTTGAAGGTGAACAGGTCTTCTCTGACCATGATAACATTTTGAGCAATTTGTATTAGCCCTTATAAATGTCTTAAAGGGGTTTTCCATGTAAATTATTTTCATCCACATTTGTTTCCACTAGGTTAAAATAATAAACTCATATGTTATTCATCCTCCCCAGGTTAAGTACAGCTTCCCTGTACTGCTGTTGTCTTTTTTGATGGGCTGCACCAGTGACATCACAACTAAAGTGTATGTGACCGCTGCAGCCAATAATTAGATCACGGAAACTGCTAATATAGATGGCATGAGCTGATAAGTCCATTGATTGGCTGATGCAGTCAGATATGCTGTAGGCAAGATAACTGTGCTGCAGCATATGGTAGGGAGGCAGAACTGGGCTTGGATAGTAGGTTTATTATTTTATCCTAGATGAAGTCAATGCTTAAAAGAAATCTGTTAACAGGTTTTCGCTATGTAATCTGATAGGAGCATGAGATAGGTGCTGAGACCCTGATTCCGGCACTAAAGGTCCAGTCACACTAAACAACTTACCAGTGATCCCAACAACGATAGGGATCGCTGGTAAGTTGCTAGGAGGTTGCTGGTGAGATGTCACACTGCGACGCTCCAGCGATCCCACCAGCAACCTGACCTGGCAGGGATCGCTGGAGCGTCGCTACACAAGTTGCTGGTGAGCTCACCAGCAACCAGTGACCAGCCCCCAGCGCCGCGTGGAAGATGCTGCGCTTGGTAACTAAGGTAAATATCGGGTAACCAACCCGATATTTACCTTGGTTACCAGCGCACGCAGCTACACGTGCAGAGAGCAGGGGGCAGCGCACACTGAGCGCTGGCTCCCTGCTCTCCTAGTTACAGCACACATCGGGTTAATTACCTGATGTGTGCTGCAGCTAAATGTGCACAGAGCAGGGAGCAGCGCACACCGCTTAGCGCTGGCTCCTTGCTCTCCTAGCTACAGCACACATCGGGTTAATTAACCCGATGTGTCCTGCAGCTACATGTGCACAGAGCAGGAGCCGGCACTGACAGTGAGAGCGGCGGAGGCTGGTAACAAAGGTAAATATCGGGTAACCAAGGACAGGGCTTCTTGGTTACCCGATGTTTACTGTGGTTACCAGCCTCCGCAGAAGCCGACTCCTGCTGCCTGCACATTTAGTTGTTGCTGTCTCGCTGTCACACACAGCGATCTGTGCTTCACAGCGGGACAGCAACAACTAAAAAATGGCCCAGGACATTCAGCAACAACCAACGACCTCACAGCAGGGGCCAGGTTGTTGCTGGATGTCACACACAGCGACATCACTAGCAACATCGCTGCTACGTCACAAAAGTTGTTCGTTAGCAGCGATGTTGCTAGCGATGTTGCTTAGTGTGACATGGCCTTTAGTTTACTGCGTGCAGCAGTTGTGATAGAGTCACAGTTTTCTCTGCTACAGAACTAGCAGAGTTCATTTGTGAGGCCGGCTTCACACTTGCGAGTGACTCGGCGAGTCTTGCATCGGCATCACCTGGCATGGTCGCACACTCTCCTGACTGGAGTGGGTCGGCTGCATGTATTTCTATGCAGCTGAGACGCTGGTGTCCAGAGAGTGTGTGGCCATGTCGGGTGATGCCGCTACGAGACACGCCGAGTCACTCGCAAGTGTGACTCCAGCCTTAAGCTGTGTATAACCTCACCCACACCACACCACAGCATTCACAAACCAGTTGACAGAGTTCCTTTAATTCATTTGTTTATTTTCTGATTGTCTGTTCATTTTCCAGCAATGTATTCTGTGAGCGCTAAGTGTCCGTGAAGAGCGTGGAGTCTTGCTGACAATGTAACAGCGAGCCCAGTGAACCGGTGCATTGTCTGAGTAAGGCTACTTTCACACATCCGGTTTTTGCTCTGCGGTACAATACGGCGCTCTGCAGAAAAACCGCAACCGTTTTTTTTGCCGCCGGTTGCGTTTTTTTTTTTGCATAGACTTACATTAGTGCCGTATTGTGCCGCATGGGCTTGCGTTCGGTCCGGTTTTTGCCACATGCGGCAGATTTAGCCGATGACGCGGCCGGATGGAACGTTGCCTGCAACGTTTTTTGCTCCCACAAAAAAAAACGCGTCGCGCCGCATGCGGTTTCTTCCACTGCGCATGCTCAGTAGCGTGCCGCAACCGGAAAAAAACGGACGGGCCGCATGTAAAAACTTATGCAAAGGATGCGGTGTTTTCGCCGCATCCGTAGCATAGGTTTCACAGCCGGATTGAGCCGCAGTGCTCAAACCGGATGTGTGAAAGTAGCCTTAAACTAAGAAAGACAGAGAATATTTAGGGTCTGTCTTCGCTCCATTGGGGGTCTGTTGCAGAGGGCAATTGGAGCAAATAGAAGCTACTCTGCCTGTTAGAGCCCGCATATTGAAAACAGAAAACACATCTACTATAAAATAATGCAAGTGGAGAGTGACATTGCCTGTGTGACTTTTCCATGTGGTAGAAGTTAAACCCACCCATAAGGAGGTAAGGAAAAGACCACTCTGATAGAATGGGTGAGGAGCTTGTTATGGGAGCCTCCTGCAGTAGAGTGAAATATTTTGATCCCAGACAAAGGGTGATAATGTTGTCTCATCCTGTGTGCATGTGGATGGGGAAGAATTAGCCACCAAGACTGTGAAATACATGGACTGTGATCTGTTTGCCACCTAAATTGTGAGATATGTACCGTAAATGGTGAGGAGTTGCGACTAAGAACATTAACCTGCAGTTGCAAACCTGATGAAGATACGTGTCAAGAGCGCAGCCAGAAAAAGCCTCTCTCAGGAAGACCATGGAAGAGTGACCAAAAAGTGGAAGAGAAAGGGCCTAGGTTTCGTAGGAGAGTTTCAGGGGCTGTGAAATATGTAAACTTGTAAGGTTTAAGAAAATGACCTCACCTTTGTTACTGCGGTTAAGGGAGCATGCACACATCCGTCTGACACATTCTAGTGCAGTCCCTTTTATTTTCAAACAGCACACTGACCCATAGAGTTTCATTTGCTATAAACACATTAGTTTTTAACAATGGATACCTGTCTCCTGTCTGTGAGACTCATAGTAAGTCCTATTCTCATATGTTTTGCAGATCAGACTCTATGGGATCCGTGTAAAATGGACCAAACGCTGAAATGCTGAAAACATACTTTGTATTTCAAAGTTCCATCCAAGTTTCATCCATTTTAAAGGGGTTCTCCAAGAAATATAATAAAATAAATCAATAACAATAATATTTTTAAATATGAATCAATTTTCTAAATACCTTTATTGAGGAAAAATGTATACTTTATCTACTGCACTCTGTCAGGGTTTTAAAGATGGCAACTTCCATCTAGCAGTCAGTTTTTATTGGTACCATTTTATGGTACATATAGCTTATTTATCTAAATGTTTCTTTAGGTGGAAACCCCCATCAAATTGGCATTATTTTATTTCTGCCATGTATTTTTAGGTATAAATAATAATTTATCTTTATATGTCTATTTTCTGCATAATGAACTATTAAAAAAAATAATATTGAAATTAAAAAAAAATCTTTTGTTGTTGGAATCTTTTTAAAATTCGAAAATTTTATTAAATTTAATTTAACTATATTTTTAAATCCCTAAGATGATAGTAGTTGTTTGATAGCCTGTATATGGTTTTGCCATGGTCCAATACAGGGATCATAAACTCGCCTGGGTGTATGGGCTGCAGATAGAAATAAAATAATTTGGGGGGGGGGCACAGGACAAAGTTACATTTTTATTGGTACCATATTTTTTCTTTCTCTACACCTTTGGATCACTGTTTTTTAATATGTTTTGCTCATTTATTATAACAAATGTGCACTTTTTGTGTTTAACACTAGAACTACTGAGGTAGTCATTTTGACTACTTTGCACCATGTATTTCTATATAGGTGTCACGAGTCCAGTAGTTCTAGTGTTAAATATACATATAAAAAACATTTTTGATGGTAAAAAAAAAAATCATGCCTTATTTATTTTTGTTTACATTTTATCCCTTTCTTGTAAGTAATATAGCTTTATAATTAGCAACACATAATAATTTTGGCCAATATCTTGTAGTAATACCCCACCCATCCTGTTCCCCTTCTTTAAGAAATGTTATCATCCTGGTCCCCATTCTGTAGTATTGTCCCCATCTTTGTTCCCATCCTGTAGTAATGTTCCTATCCTGTAGTAATGTGCCCAACCTTGTCCCCTTTAACTAATGTGCCCCATCCTTGTCTCCATCCTGTAGTAATGTGCCCATCCTGTAGTAATGTGCTCAACCTTGTCAACTTTTACTAATGTGCCCATGCAGGTTCTCTTCTTGTAGTAATGTGCCCTTTACTGATCCTCTTCTTGTAGCAATGTCCCATCCTGGTCCCCTATTGTGCCATTCTATACAAACACACACACACCCACTAGCAATATCCCATCCTGGTCCCCTCTTGTGCCATTAAGCACACATATACTAGCAATGTCCCATCCTGGTCCCCTCTTGTGTCATTAAACACATACACACACACAAACACACACAATATCCCATCCTGGGCCCCTATTGTGCCATTCTTCTCACCTGTCCTCCATTCACTCGGCGTTCTCTACTCTGCTTCTTGCGGCCCACAGGCACGAGTCCACCTTGACTGGCGGCCACTGTCATTGCTGTCATCGCTTCATCTAAAATTCAGATGACCGTTTTTCTGCTGACACGCAGAGTCACGCTGTATCTGTACTATTTCAATGGCAGCCGCCAGCCAATTGGAGGTAAGCAGGTGGCATCATACACATCAGCTGCTTGTCTCTGATTGGCCAGCAGCTGCCATTGGAATAGGGCAGAGGGAGCTTGACTCTCCGCAGCGACAATAAAGCGTTCATCTGAAATAATCAGTGATGGCTGTGGCCACTGCACCAGCCGCGATCGTCAAAGGGGGCACATGCCTGCGGACCGCAAGAAGCAGCCTGAGTGGCCGCATGCTGACCACGTGTTTGAGACCTCTAGTCTAATATGCAGATATCAATGGCAGATCTGCAGGCCAATGCTAGATCTTCAGCTACCATAATAACCTGTCAGTAGTACCTTGCAGTCCCAAAGTGCCAATGGCAAGACAGAGTGCAGAGAAGCGCAACCAGGGTTATTAATGGAATGGGTGAAATGCAATACCAAGGCAGGTTATTAAAACTTGAGGTTATTCAGTTTGAAAAAATGAAGACTTGGGGGTGATCTTTTTACACTGTACAATGTACGAATATAGCAGGGGACAGTATAGAGATCTCTCTAATGATCTTTTCACACCTAGGCCTGCAATAGGGACAAGGGAGCATCCACTACGGTTAGAGGAAAGGAGGTTTAATCATAATCCCCAATGCATTCTTTACTGTAAGAGCAGTGAGACTTTGGAGCTCACTGCTAAATAATGCTGCAATGGTTGATTACTAAAATTTAAGAAATGCCTTGATGCCTTTCTTGAAATATATAATATTAATGGTTATGTGCACTGGATTCTGTAATTGGTGTTGATCCAGGGAACTAGTCTGATTGCTGTATGTGGAGTTGGGAAGGAATCTTCCCCCTAATATGGAGCCTACTATCTGCCCCGTGGGGTTTTTGACTTCCTCTGGATCAAGATATTAGGCTATAGATTGAACTCAATGGAGTTAAGTTGACTTTCAACCTTAAAAACTCTGAAACTATGATTACTATGGGCATGATTCATTAAGACCAATGTTAATCAATAGCTTCGCTGAAGTAAAATGTGCCTAATTCATTAAAAAGTGCACCCTACTTAGTGAATAAGGGCTTACTCACACCATGATATAACACGGATATATGCTATGTGATGTTTTATCGGATAGCAATGTTATACTATAGGGAAGTACTGACAAGCACTTTTTTTTCTCATGTCAGTTCGTCATGGCAGCGTATATTAGATGGAGTGCACCCATATAAGTGTATGGGTGAGTGTAAAACATTGTACTGCACTTGAATATCATCTACGCCAACACAGACAATGGAGAAGATGGAGAAATTAAGCTCTCCATCTTCTCACCTGTGCTCTGATTCTCGCCTGAGAATCAGATCATAGTAAACTGATATTTGGCTCAAACTCTGAGCAGAATTTGAGCTGAGTGTCATTAGCCTAATCGGGCCAATTGGCTCGCATGAGAAAACTTACTCTCGCGTGGTCCCAACCTTAGGCACATCTTACAAGTACCACGCTCCACCGCACAAAATGTTACTCTAGTTGTGGAGTACATTTTTGACGTAATTTACAGTACATTACTAAAGTGGCATACGTTGTAAAGGATTTGCCTGGCGGGCTTTACCACTTCCCATCCCACTGCAGCTTTGTCCATTTTGGAGTAGCCAGCCCAGACAGGAGTAAAAATTAATAAAAAAATCATAATACTTTTAATTTTAGCACATTTGAAGATATTTTGTGCCGGAATCTTGTTGAAAATACATTTATGAATGAGTCCATTGTATTCTTCAATTGCATCCATTAGCCAACAACACAATATTATTTTTTTTTTTGCCATTTGGGCTCATAGGAGAGAACCTATCCCCATACAATACTAATTAACTAGAAACCTAAGTAATGAAAATTTAGAGTTAATAATAATGGTGAATAAGTTTAAATCCGGATGGCGTTGGAGCCTATTCACCTCTGCTTCATTCTCTCTCTCTTCCTGTTTTCTACTTCAATATCTGTATTAGTTTATTATCTATTCAATTGAAAAATTCCTCTTTCCCCTTTTCAGTTCCTTGTTCGTCTTTTATTCTTTGCTGAATTTCTCCTTTCTTTATTCTTTGTGGTTTGAGTCTTCTTGTGGGATTATTGTTTAACCCCTTGCCGCCTAGGCCAGTTTTCTTGGTTGTTGTTGTCTTTTCATCCCCTTCTTCCAAGGGACATAACTTACCGTATTTTTCGGACTATAAGACGCACTGGACCATAAGATGCACCCTGGTTTTAGAGGAGGAAAATAGGAAAATAAAATTTTAAGCAAAAAATGTGGTCATTACACACTGTTATGGGGCGAGGATCTGCTGCTGACCCTGTTAAGGGGGTAATGTCCCCAAATTCTCTACTAAGGTACCCCATCCTGGTAATGATCCTCCTGCCTTGTACATGATCCCCATCCTTGTATATATATCCCTCATCCTGGTATAGCCCCCATCCTGCTATATACCCCCATCCTTATAAATACCTCCATTCATGTTCATATACCCCCATCCTGATAAATACCCCCATTCTGATAAATACACGCATCCTGCTATATACACGCATCCTGCTATATAGCCCCATCCTGCTATATAGCCCCATCCTGCTATATAGCCCCATCCTGCTATATAGCCCCATCCTGCTAAATACCCCCATCCTGCTAAATACCCCCATCCTGCTATATAACCCCATCCTGATAAATACCCCCATCCTGCTGTATAGCTCCATCCTGCTATATGGCCTGCATCCTGATAAATACGCTCATCCTACTATATACCCCCATCCTGCTATATACCCCCATCCTGCTATATACACCCATCCTGATAAATACCCTCATTCTACTATACACTGTGTTCAGAATTATTAGGCAAATGCGTATTTTGATCACATGATAATTTTTATACACGTTGTCCTATGCCAAGCTGTATAGGTTTGAGAGCCAACTACCAATTAAGTAAATCAGGTGATGTGCATCTCTGTAATGAGGAGGGGTGTGGTGTAATGACATCAACACCCTATATAAGGTGTGCTTAATTATTAGGCAACTTCCTTTCCTTTGGCAAAATGGGTCAGAAGAGAGATTTGACGGGCTCTGAAAAGTCCAAAATTGTGAGATGTCTTGCAGAGGGATGCAGCAGTCTTGAAATTGCCAAACTTTTGAAGCATGATTACTGAACAATCAAGAGTTTCATGGCAAATAGCCAACAGGATCACAAGAAACGTGTTGGGCAAAAAAGGTGCAAAATAACTGCCCATGAATTGAGGAAAATCAAGCGTGAAGATGCCAAGATGCCATTTGCTACCAGTTTGGCCATATTTCAGAGCTGCAACGTTACTGGAGTATCAAAAAGCACAAGGTGTGCCATACTCAGGGACATGGCCATGGTAAGGAAGGCTAACAAACGACCACCTTTGAACAAGAAACATAAGGTAAAACGTCAACACTGGGCCAAGAAATATCTTAAGGCTATGTGCGCACGTTGCGTACAAGCCCTGCAGAAATTTCTGCAGCGATCTGAAGAGCACATGTGCGCTTTAGATCGCTGCAGAAATGTCCGTAGTGAGCGCCGATTCCATGCGCTCTGCCTGCAGCTCCTGCCATAGACAGAGCAGGAGCTGCCGGCAAAGCGCAGGAAAGAAGTGACATGTCACTTCTTTTTGCGCAGCGCTTCGGCAGTAGCCGAAGCGCTGCGCTCTTAAACGCCACGTGCGCACGGCCCCTGCACAATCTCCATAGACTGTGCAGGGGACGCAGGACGCATGCAGTTACGCTGCGCTACAAAGCGCAGCGTAACTGCATGTTTTTACGCGACGTGCGCACATAGCCTAAGACTGATTTTTCAAAGGTTTTATGGACTGATGAAATGAGAGTGACTCTTGATGGGCCAGATGGATGGGCCAGAGGCTGGATCAGTAAAGGGCAGAGAGCTCCACTCCGACTCAGACGCCAGCAAGGTGGAGGTGGGGTACTGGTATGGGCTGGTATCATCAAAGATGAACTTGTGGGACCTTTTCGGGTTGAGGATGGAGTGAAGCTCAACTCCCAGACCTACTGCCAGTTTCTTGAAGACTTCTTCAAGCAGTGGTACAGGCAGAAGTCGGTATTGTTCAAGAAAAACATGATTTTCATGCAGGACAATGCTCCATCACATGCATCCAACTACTCCACAGCGTGGCTGGCCAGTAAAGGTCTAAAAGATGAAAAAATAATGACATAGCCCCCTTGTTCACCTGATCTGAACTCCATAGAGAACCTGTGGTCCCTCATAAAATGTGAGCTCTACAGAGAGGGGAAACAGTACACCTCTTGGAACAATGTCTGGAGGCTGTGGTGGCTGCTGCACACAATGTTGATCGTAAACAGATCAAGCAACTGACAGAATCTATGGATGGTAGGCTGTTGAGTGTCATCATAAAGAAAGGTGGCTATATTGGTCCCTAATTTTTTTGTTTTTTTGTTCTGTTTTTGCATGTCAGAAATCTTTATTTGTAAATTTTGTGCAGTTATATTGGTTTACCTGGTGAAAATAAAATAAACAAGTGAGATGGGAATATATTTGGTTTTTATAAAGTTGCCTCATAATTCTGCACAGTAATAGTTACCTGCAAAAACAGATATCCTCCTAAGATAGCCAAATCTAAAAAAACCCACTCCAACTTCCAAAAATATTAAGCTTTGATATTTATGAGTCTTTTGGGTTGATTGAAAACATAGTTGTTGATCAATAATAAAAAAATCCTCAAAAATACAAGTTGCCTAATAATTCTGCACACGATGTATACCCCCATCCTGCTATATACCCCCATCCTGCTATATACCCCCATCCTGGTATATGCTCTGTATCCTGTGGCACAGAAAAAAATAAATGTTTATACTCTCCTTTTCTCACTCCATGCAGCATCGCTCGTCTTCCTGTCTGTGCCAGCAGCAGCACTGCTGACCTGTGTGGAGCAGGTCACCGTTCCCTGCAACATCGCGATTTTCCCCTGGAGAGCGGTGAGCACAGGGATGACGTCTCCACACACATCAGCTGGCCGGCAGACAGGAGGATATTGCAATGCTGCAGGGAACGGTGAGTATACTGTACTTATTCACTGTCCCAAGTGCTGATGATGATGCGTGGGGGGCAGTGAATATAGCCACACATGATCACTCCAGGCTGTAGTTGCCAGGGGTGATCACGAGGGCCGGCTGTTAATTTTGCGCGTATACCCTGCCCATCATCCCGCCCACCTGTCAGCGCTGACTTCAGCGCTGAGAGATGTTGGGTTGGAGGATGCATGCATATGAAATAAGCGGGCCCACGTGGTCACGGCAGGTGCTGCTATACCCTGCGCATGCCGACGATGACCTGCTCCACTGCAGCACCCTCTTTCCCCACAGCCCTACATTCAGACTATAAGACGCACGCCCCACTTTCCCCCAGTATTTGGGGGGAAAAAAAGTACGTGTTATAGTCCAAAAAATACGGTATTTAATTTTATCTCCACATAGACAGATGAGGGCTTGTTTTAAATTACTTGGCAATATGATTCTCCTGGTTAGAACAATGACGAATATACCAAGCAAGCATGATTTTCTTTTTAATTGAATTGTGGAAAAAAAATTTTGAAAATTTGTAAAAAAAACAAAAAACAAAAACAAAATAAAGTGTGTCTGTGGCACCCCTGGGGCTTCAGTTGCCAGGGGTATGGTGCCCCATCCTGGGCAAGGAAGAGGTCATCCATCGGTAGACACAAAACACAAACACTCTCACTCAGCAACAGCTCATCCGACCATGGTAAGGGCGTAGTGACAGTCTGAGGCTAGGCTGGTGGGGTGGAGTCTAGTTACTGGGAGCTTCCTGTAGAATTTAAAGAGAGTTGAGAAGGAGCAGTAGAGGAGTGAAGACCTGGTGCAGCTCGGCCCAGGCACAAGACAGAAGGGGTCCTAGAGCCCACAGGGAGTGTGCCATACCCCCGTGGTCTCGTTCCACATACGACATATTTGAGTGGAGGGACTTGGCCACAGATGGGGATATGGTCCCTAGACTAGAAGAGAAGAACCAACGTGCTCATCTAGTAAAACCGGAGGCTAAGGATACAGCTGGTACCGAAGCCAACTCCGCACATAAATCCGGTGGATGGTGACCATAAGAGGGCCAAGGGACAGACCTTCAAGCTACCCTGTAGGATCCGCGGACACCAGCTCAGGGCACTGTGTGCATAGGTGCAGGACAGGTGGGCGAGTAGTTAGCGCTGGAAGACAACCAGGGAAGGAACATAAGAAGGGTGCACCGGTCTTGACCTCTGAGCTACCCAGGATCGACTGGAGCCCATCACAGTGGAACCCAGCACTCCAAAGGTGGTCACTGACTAGACGTGTTACCTTGGAACCTGCTACAGTGAGTAAAAATCCCTGTGTCGCTCCGTTATTCGCCTGCGCCTCCGGCCCTGCACCTCCCCGCCATCACCAACTACTACCCCCATCGGCTCTGGGGCCCAGATCTACCTGTGGAGACCTATACAAACACAGCTGCGTCACCATCTGCCCCTGAGGTCTCATCCCGCAGCATCGGCTATCTCTGGCCCAGTACCTCAGGTGGCGTTACAAATAACTACCATGTTTCCCCGAAAATAAGACCTCTCCTGAAAATAAGACCTAGCTGGAGTTTTCAGGGAGGCTTAAATATAAGACAAAAGCTCACGTTATGTAAAATCCCCCAACTCCCTATTCTTGCTGCTGCATGTATTCTAGTTTCATTACACCAACAATTATCTGTGGTTTTCTCTATTCATCGTTGTCATCATGGACTAATACAGTGGTTAGATAACGAGACTAAAGGAGCTGTAACATTCAGATCTTAAATCCCATGATAAATACTTCCACATATGAAGCCTTTGGCTCACCAACAATTTACAGTTCCACAATTTGACAAAAGTAGCCCTTGCCTTTGTATGGTGTATACCTTTTATCTACTGTATATGAGCCGCCCCTGCAGCAGTCGAACTGCTCAGATCCGGGGTTGCTGTGGCTCGAGGGTCTCCGGACCCGGGGGCTTGCGGCCACTTCAAATGTAAAGGGGGTGTTATTTACAAGGGAGAGTTTGTAACGCCACGTGTGGTTCGCAGTAAGGGGAGTACCACCGCCGCCGATGGGAGTACCCGGGGGAGATGGAGTGGGGCAGCCAGATGGTGATCCCTCCACGGGTAGGGGAGACCCCGGGACTCTGGAGATAGGTGGCGGATACCGTTGTGCAGGCTATACGGGCAGGCAGGATGCAGGGTGTGCAGTATACTCACTCAGGTTGTGTAGACGTTGGTGCAATCATTAAGCAGACTCTGACACAGAAGTAAACCAAGTCTCTGGGTGCCACTGCCACTTTGGTGAGCCCGTCCGGGTGTCAGTTCCCGCTGGTATTGCTTAGTGGTCCAGAGCCTGCCTCCATGCACAATTTGTAGATTTTCCTAAGTGACCCTTCGGCCTGAAGCGGTCAGGGTCCCGCTTCCTATAGTGATATAGTGAAGCTGTGCTCTCGATAGCTGACACTTGGGATTTTTGTAGGCCGCATAAGCTGGAAAGCACTATCCCCCTCGTTGTGTTGGTGCCTTCAATCTCTGAGCTCTTGGGGAAAGTTCATAAAGAGACTATCCTCCGCAGGTGAATTATCAGGTTGCGTGAAGCTACTCCCTGATGTAGGGTCCTATACCCTGCCATGCTTAGTATTGGTCCGGTTACTGGACTTTCCGTTCCGGTGCTGACCAAATCTAAGTCAGTACACCCTTTTCCAATTCCCTGCGACCGGGTCTCCGAGTCTTCTGGTCCCAGACCACTGTCTGCGAACCAACCAAGGTCACACAGGGATCTCTAACTCCCTCAGCTCCTCACTCTCTGAGGGCTACTACTCGAATGACTTCCTCCCTCCCACCAGCCCTTTTCCAGCTAGACCACCCACTGGTGTGCCTGACAGGGTGTGGTCTGAGGTGTGGTTAGGATTTGAGTGCTGATGGAAGCAATACCAGTGTGTAGGAACCCAGAACCATGGAGGGTGAGTTCTGCACCATAAGAGACAGGGGTGCAGTTCCCTGTGACACCCTGATAGAGTCAGGGGTGACACATATAACAGTCCATTCCATTTGCCAATAAGGACTCAAAACCCTCCATTGCCTCAGACTGCCCTCCTCCCTAAATCTACCTCCAAACGAGAAAGATCTCAAGTAGGGATGAGAGAGTAGTGATCTACCCAGACTTAATGACAGATGATAATTGACACCTGTCATTAAGCCCTGGATTGGTAATATTTAGGTTTCGATGAGACCTCCATATTACCAATCCTGTAATTAAATAGTTAATAAAACACACACAGAGATAAAAATCCTTTATTTAAAAATAAACACACAGACACCCTCTTTACCCATTTATTAACCCCAAACATAACCAGCTCTGATGTAAATCCACAACAGAGGTCCAACGCCAGCTCTGCTGTATCCACCAGTCCTCGTACTGAGTGGTGACATGAAGCTGCCGTTCAGAGTGAGAACCAGCACAGAATGACAGCACTGAAGCCCGCTGTTATCGGAACGATGATGTCAGAGCTGTCATTCTGCGTCTCGGCGTCTCCCTGCCAGCGCTAAACTGTGTCGGGCAGAAATTATGTCATCGCTCCGATAACAGCAGTGAAGGTGGAGGTAAAGAGATGAACTGCCTTAGGGTTGACAGTAACCTGGAGCCCAGGAGAGTAGTTGCCGGTGGAGTACAGTAAAGTACTCCTGGAACTACGCACTGACGAGGTACAAACCCTAGGACAGGTAGAACCTCCAAGCCGGCCTGTTAACACTTGCACAGTGAGGGGACCATCAAGGACCTCACTGACCCTAAGAATCCGAAGACACAGTAGCAAAGGGAGAATAAGCAAAGGGAGAATAAGCAAAGGGAGAAACTAGAGTCCGTCACCTGTCCTGGGGGTCAGCTGCCACACTCCTGGTCACTGCCCTGGGAGTGGTACCTGGCGTCTGCCTCAAGGTGGGCGCTTAGTTAAGCAGTTTCACAGAATGTGCAATACTGGAGGTATCAAAACCTATTTTTCACAGACAAAACAACTCCTACTTTAGTGCAGTAGATATCTTATTTTGTGTACTTAATATTTGGTATACTAACAATGTTGACTACAACTGTAACTTTCATATTGCAGAGCACACTAAATACTTCATATTTTAATGCTTTTTTAATATGAAAACTATACACTGTATGCAGAATTATTAGGTAAATGTGTATTTTGATCACATGATAATTTTTATACATGTTGTCCTACTCCAGGCTGTATAGCTTTGAGAGCCAACTACCAATTAAGTAAATTAGGTGATGTGTATCTCTGTAATGAGGAGGGGTGTGGTGTAATGACATCAACACCCTATACAAGGTGTGCTTAATTATTAGGCAACTTCCTTTCCCTTTGAAAAATGGGTCAGAAGAGAGATATGAAGGGCTCTGAAAAGTCCAAAATTGTGAGATGTCTTGCAGAGGGATGCAGCAGTCTTGATATTGTCAAACGTTTGAAGCGTAATCACCGAACAATCAAGAGTTTCATGGCAAATAGCCAACAGGGTCGCAAGAAGTGTGTTGGGCAAAAAAGGCGCAAAGTAACTGCCCATGAATTGAGGAAAATCAAGCGTGAAGCTGCCAAGATGCCATTTGCCACCAGTTTGGCCATATTTCAGAGCTGCAACGTTACTGGAGTATCAAAAAGCACAAGGTGTGCCATACTCAGGGACATGGCCAAGGTAAGGAAGGCTGAAAAAAGACCACCTTTGAACAAGAACCACAATACAAAACGTCAACACTGGGCCAAGAAATATCTTAAGACTGATTTTTCAAAGGTTTTATGGACTGATGAAATGAGAGTGACTCTTGATGGGCCAGATGGATGGGCCAGAGGCTGGATCAGTAAAGGGCAGAGAGCTCCACTTCGACTCAGACGCCAGCAAGCTGGAGGTGGGTTACTGGTATGGGCTGATATCATCAAAGATGAACTTGTGGGACCTTTTCGGGTTGAGGATGGAGTGAAGCTCAACTCCCAGACCTACTGCCAGTTTCTTGAAGACTTCTTCAAGCAGTGGTACAGGCAGAAGTCGGTATTGTTCAAGAAAAAGATGATTTTCATGCAGGACAATGCTCCATCACATGCATCCAACTACTCCACAGTGTGGCTGGCCAGTAAAGGTCTAAAAGATGAAAAAATAATGACATGCCCCCCTTGTTCACCTGATTCGAACCCCATAGAGAACCTGTGGTCCCTCATAAAATGTAAGATCTACAGGGAGGGAAAACTGTACACCTCTTGGAACAATGTCTGGAGGCTGTGGTGGCTGCTGCACACAATGTTGATCGTAAACAGATCAAGCAACTGACAGAATCTATGGATGGTAGGCTGTTGAGTGTCATCATAAAGAAAGGTGGCTATATTGGTCACTAATTTTTTGATTTTTGTTTTTGCATATCAGAAATGTTTGTTTCTAAATTTTGTGGAGTTATATTGGTTTACCTGGTGAAAATAAACAATGATGAGATGGGAATATATTTGTTTTTTATTAAGTTGCCTAACAATTCTGCACAGTAATAGTTACCTGCACAAACAGATATCCTCCTAAGATAGCCAAATCTAAAAAAAAGCACTCCAACTTCCAAAAATATTAAGGTTTGATATTTATGAGTCTTTTGGGTTGATTGAGTAGATAGTTGAGTACATAGTTGTTGATCAATAATAAAAAAAATCCTCTAAATCCTCTATCCTATACAACTTGCCTAATAATTCTGCACACAGTATACATAAAAAGGCTGCTGTAACGCTTGTGGCTGGTGTTGGGGCAGCGAGCTGAATTAGTGGACCCAGTGGACCACATGGGGGACCCAGGTTTACCCCTTAATGTGAGGGGCTTAACTAAGCGCCTAAAATTTAACGTTTATTCTATATCGTTACCTATATATTACTTCCCGAGTTCTAGAGAAGGAAATGACAATCATTATATTCTGATCACGGCCCCAACACCAGCCGCGAGCGTTACAGCAGCCTTTTTATGTATAGTTTGCATATTAAAAATGGATTAAAATATGAAGTATTTAGTGTCTGTGCAATATGAAAGATACAGTTGTAGTCAACATTGTTAGTATACCAAATATTAAGTACACAAAATACAATATCTACTGCACTAAAGTATATAGTAAACTTGCTTCACTATATATAAATTCATATACTACACACAGAAAAGAACAACATACAAAAATATCAAAATAAGGCCCTGTGCGCACTTACCGGATTTTGCCGCGGATTTTTTGCGGTTTTGCTGCATGTTTCGCTGCAGAAAATGTTCATAACATCTCTGCAGTGAATCACCAGCAAAACCTATGGGAAAAAAAAATCCTGTGCGCACTAGGCGGAATTTGACAGCTGCATGTTTTGCTGCGGGATTCCCGCAGCAAAAACAATTGCATGTCAATTCTTTCCGCACGTCGCTGCGGGATTTCACTCAATTGACTCCAATGTAATCGTGAAATCCCGCAGGGAATAACGCAGGCAGAAAATTCTGTGCGGTTCACTGCGTTTTCCCGCGTTATTCCCTGCGGTATTTCGCGGTTTACCTCCGGTAATGTACAACGCTTGCCTGCAGTTTTGCAGGGAAGTGATGTCATTACAGGAAGAGGAAGCCTTGCAGAGAGTAAACACACACAGATCACACTCACACACAGACATCACAGACATAGAACACAGACACAGACACATAGAAATCAAACGGAAATATATAAAAAAAAAAAACACGTGGGCTCCGCTGTATTTTTACCTTCCAGCCGAGGTAAGCACACAGCGGCGGCCCGGTATTCTCAGGCTGGGGAGGGCGAGGGGCAGGGTTAATGTCCCCAGCCTCCCTCCCACCTCCCGCAGCCGAGAATATCAGCCGCCGCTGCCCCGGGACTGTCGCATGCATTATGCGGCAGTACCGCCGTGTGCCCGGCTCTTCCTGCAGCCGTGTAGCAGTGGCAGTCAGGGTAATACAAGAAGTTAATGGTGGTGGATCGCCGCCATTAACTCCAGGCTTGATCATGGCAGCGTCTATGAGACAGCTGACATGATCAACCCGTAAGTAAAGTTAATAAAACACACAGAAAAATCCTTTATTTTAAATAAAACACAAACAAGCCTCATTCACCATTTTATTAACCCTTCCCGAAACAAAGCTCCGACGTAATCCACAACTCCGGCATAATCCACAGGTCCTGCGCTGCTTACATCCAGCCGCGACTGACAGCACTGAATGAATGCAGCCTCGCAGCAGACAGCAGAGGTAATTTCCGGTCATTTCCCACGGCCGGTAATGTGAACTCACTGCCGACCGTGAGAAATGCAGCGATCTGTCCTCTATCTATCCCTCTATCTATCTATCTATCTATCCCTCTATCTACTCTTCTGTCTCTTTATCTATCTATCTATCTATCTATCTACTATCTAAGAAGGAAATGATTTTTTTTTTTTTTTTTTTTCAATGTGCTTTATTGCATTGAATGCAAGAAGCACATGTACCAACCCGCACGCGGCAAAACCGCAGCAATACCGCGAACAATACCGCGGTAAAACCGCGACAAACTGCATGCGGTTTTCGGGTGTGGTTTGCCGCGGTTTTTTTTTACCGCGGGTGCGGTAATCTTTCAGTGCCTGCGGAATTTTCTTGAGAAAATTCCATTTTCCAGTGCGCACAGGGCCTTAAAGTTTGTAAGAAAAAAAGGATACAAAATTGGATACAAAGTTAACACACAAGTTTTTTTAATTAGCCTAGAAATAGTGACTTTGATTTTTAAAAATTCCAGTTCACTGTCCTATTTCTAATTCACAATGGTAAAGTGTAGTGAGTTTAATGGTTGCTGTGGAGGATACAGTGTCAGTTTCCCCGGGACCAGCACAGTTCAGGGTGCAGCACCCTAGGGTGTTGTAATTCCACGTTGCATTACCAGATTCTGCTGGACGGAGAGATTCTATGCTTCTTCTACAACCCAAGTTTCCAGAGCCAAGTGGCACCAAGTGGCACCCTAGGACTCCCGGGCCTCGATCAAGGTCAGACTCAAGGGGGATCCACGCTTTTGGCATAGGGAACAGTACTCTACCTAGTACGGAAGGGACTCTAAGTTCTTCAATCCACAGGGACCCGCACTAGAAAGTGCAGTGAGGAAGGGCCCACAGACTACCGGAACGGTTCTGACATTCCACGGATCCGAGATCGACCTGAGCCCATCAAAGCAGTGACCAGAGCTAGTGGGCTGGCGACTGAGGCTGTGAGTAAACTGCACCTTGAACCCGCAGAGACTGTATTGGCTCGTCCTTACCGGCGTCGCCGCCCAGCGCTTAGGCGCCAACAGCCTTTAAAACCCTCATCATCCACCTAGGGCCCACTCCGCCTGTGGGGAGCAATACCATCCAGGCTGCTATAACACCTGCCCCGGCGAGGAATCCTGCAGCAGCGGCTACTCCCTGGCCGCAGACCACAGGTGGCGTCACAACAAACTTTCCCCTCCATTTACTGTAAACCCCAGGGCAACGGTATCAGGCAAAGCCACCCATGACATTGCCTGACCGGACCCGAAAAGGCCCAGCAACGAGTAGTGTGAAGCCCCTGGACTATCAGGTCATCACAGGGTATTGTACAATCTGCCCTCCCGTGCAATATCCAAATCCTTCTTGGTTATGGGTCCCCAACTACATGGTGTTGCCTACAACAGCTAATTAAATCTTAGGTACACTCTGCACCATACCCACCAGACACACCAGTGGACAGCCTGAGTGGAATAGGGTCGTCCACTTAGGGGGTTGGTTAGGGGAGGTCAGGAGTGTCAGGAGTGACAGTTAGAGAGGAGGAGAGTGTTGGAAGTGAAGGATAGAGGAGGTCAGGAGCTGGGCTCCTAAGAAGCCATCCAGGTAGCAGATGGTGGTCTGGGCCTAGAGGAGCTGGACCCCCGGTCGCAGGGGATCGTGGCAAGTGGCACAGATCTGTCGAAAGGACAGCCGGCGGCCTTGCACCAACACCGGGCTGGGAACAGGGCACGACGGGGTATGTGGACCTTAGGTCAGGGAGTAGCTTCAGGCAACCTGACAATTTACCCAACGAAAACGGAGCCTTCAAAATCCGCTCTCCACCCACTCCAAAATCGGTGGACTAGCGCAACGAGGGGGATAGGACATTCTACAAAAACAGTCCAGAAAATCCCAAGCGTGAACCCTGAGAGCAAGCTCCCACACTTAGCCATAGTGGGGAGCAGGACCCGACTAGTTCCATACTACTGGAACCAACAGAGAAGTAAACTTAGTGCCAGGAGGCAGGTCACGGATCACCAGGCAGCACCATTGGGGACGGGACCTGAACTAGCTCCCCTCAGCGGCAGTGATATCCAGAACTTTGGTTTATCCAGTTGTCGGTATCAGCTTAATGGACTGAGTGAGTACGCAAGTGACCCCTTCGCACCCAACGGCACTCCCCAATCACCATCACCGAGTCCCGGGCATTCCCCCCTACCCGTGGAGGATTCTAACACCTGGCTGCCCCATTCAAACACCCCCGGGTATTCCCAGCTGCAGCGGTAGTACTCCACATTACCACATACACGGGTGGCGTCACGAACTCTAACATAATCCCCTGTAAATACCCCCTTCATTTGAGTGGCCACACGACCCCTGGGTCCGGAGACCCCTCGAGCCACCACGGATCCGGATCCGAGCAGCCCGGCTGTTGGCACGGGGATGGCACAGTAAGTTAACCACTTGCCCCGTGGGGCGCTACAAAGGCCAAAAGGTAGACTAAAATTGCCAGTAGATCCTGAACGTACGCAGATGTCAGTGAACGCTCAGTTGTAGCTAAATAATGAAAAAATATTGATGGTGTTTTGATTCATAGGAGAGTTGACCAGCTCCCATAATCTGTTGTGCTATAGGGAGCATCGTCTGACAACAGATCTGATTTAAATTTGTGATATTCAATTTAAAAAATAGATATTAACAGCAGGAAAACTGATAATATTAAATAATAATAAGCTGCAATACTTGCATGTCAAAGGGGTTGTCCAGGCTTATAACAAAAGTCTTTGTTCACTCTATGTGACTGCAGGTTTGCAGATAATGGGCCCCTCTGTGTGCCTCCGGTATGTGAATGACAGGTTACTACTGATGTTTTAAAAAGAGGAGGCAGCTCATTCACAGACTGGAGGCAGGTGGAGGGGCACGGGAATCACTGACAGGGAGGCGAGGACCCAATGTACAGTTCGGCCCCTGTACACCTAAATATAATTAGCAGAAAATTTCCATTAAGGAAGAGCAACAAAGCGGATTTCTTCACTAAAGTGTACTTAGGGAAGGTCCGGCGCATAGAGAGACACACAACAAACAGGGGTTACACCACAACAAAAAGGGGAACTCCGGGGAGACTTTAGCAACGGTGGTCCGTGGTGCTAATGAGGGGGAAGATGGGAAACCTCCTGCACTCACCTGCATCCTACACTCCTAGCCAGCACATATACAGGCTCTGCACCTGTCGCCTAAGAGACCCTGCAGTAAATCCTGGCTAGTGAGCTGGCAGGTAAGGATCTGTGACGCCCCATACTCTATCAGGGTGTCACAGGGAACTGCACCCCTGTCTCTTATGGTGCAGGACTCACCCTCCATGGTTCTTGGTTCTTACACACTGGTATTGCTTCCATCAGCACTCAAATCCTAATCACACCTCAGACCACACCCTGTCAGGCACACCAGTGGGTGGTCTAGCTGGAAAAGGGCCACCCGCCTGGGGGTCAGGCAGACTGGTGGGAAGGAGGAAGTTAGTCGAGTAGTAGCCCGTCTGTCTCTTTGCTTGTCTGTCTCTTTGCCCGTCTGTCTCTTTGCCCGTCTGTCTCTTTGCCCGTCTGTCTCTTTGCCCGTCTGTCTCTTTGCCCGTCTGTCTCTATCCCCGTCTGTCTCTTTCCAGGTCTGTCTCTTTCCCAGGTCTGTCGTTTTCCCCTTCTGTCTCTTTCCAGGTCTGTCTCTTTCCAGGTCTGTCTCTTTCCAGGTCTGTCTCTTTGCCCGTCTGTCTCTTTGCCCGTCTGTCTCTTTGCCCGTCTGTCTCTTTGCCCGTCTGTCTCTTTCTTTGTCTGTCTTTGTCTGTCCCTTTCCCAGGTCTGTCTCTTTCCCAGGTCTATCTTTTTCTCAGGTCTGTCTCTTTCTCAGGTCTGTCTCTTTCTCAGGTCTGTCTTTGTCTGTCTTTTTCCCCATCTGTCTCTTTGCCCGTCTGTCTCTTTGCCCGTCTGTCTCTTTGCCCGTCTGTCTCTTTGCCCGTCTGTCTCTTTGCCCGTCTGTCTCTTTGCCCGTCTGTCTCTTTGCCCGTCTGCCTGTCTCTTTCTTTCTTTGTCTGTCTCTATCTCTCTGTTTCTTTCCTCATCTGTCTCTTTCCCAGGTCTGTCTCTTTGCCCGTCTGTCTCTATCCCCGTCTGTCTCTTTCCAGGTCTGTCTCTTTCCCAGGTCTGTCGTTTTCCCCATCTGTCTCTTTCCTCGTCTGTCTCTTTCCAGGTCTGTCTCTTTGCCCGGTCTGTCTCTTTGCCCGGTCTGTCTCTTTGCCCGGTCTGTCTCTTTGCCCGGTCTGTCTCTTTGCCCGTCTGTCTCTTTGCCCGTCTGTCTCTTTTTTTCTTTGTCTGTCACTATCTCTCTGTTTCTTTCCCCATCTGTCTCTTTCCCAGGTCTGTCTCTTTCCCAGGTCTGTCTTTGTCTGTCTTTTTCCCCATCTGTCTCTTTCCAGGTCTGCCTCTTTCCCAGTCTGTCTCTTTGCCCATCTGTCTCTTTCCCGGTCTGCCTGTCTCTTTCTTTCTTGTCTGTCTCTATCTCTCTGTTTCTTTCCCCATCTGTCTCTTTCCCAGGTCTGTCTGTCTCCCCATCTGTCTTTCTCCCCGTCTGTCTTTCTCCCCGTCTGTCTTTCTCCCCGTCTGTCTTTCTCCCCGTCTGTCTTTCTCCCCGTCTGTCTTTCTCCCCGTCTGTCTTTCTCCCCGTCTGTCTTTCTCCCCGTCTGTCTTTCTCCCCGTCTGTCTTTCTCCCCGTCTGTCTTTCCCCCCGTCTGTCTTTCCCCCCGTCTGTCTTTCCCCCCGTCTGTCTTTCCCCCCGTCTGTCTTTCCCCCCGTCTGTCTTTCCCCCCGTCTGTCTTTCCCCCCGTCTGTCTTTCCCCCCGTCTGTCTTTCCCCCCTTCTGTCTTTCCCCCCGTCTGTCTTTCCCCCCGTCTGTCTTTCCCCCCGTCTGTCTTTCTCCCCTTCTGTCTTTCTCCCCATCTGTCTCTTTCCAGTGAGTCGCCCACCACAGCGCTGCAGCGGTCGCCTGCGGGAATTCTCCTTCTGGCAACAGGTAGGTCAAGTTAACTCCAATAAGAATCGTGATGCCACTCTCGGTAATAGCGGCCAGGGGATGACCGCCACTGCAGTTTAGCGAGTGTGTGGGGCTGTTGGTATGTGCAGTTAGATGGTGGCTGGCCCCAGGGGCTCGAGTGTAAGTGCGTGGTACTACAGGTCGCAGAAGTAATCACACACAAGCAGCAATGTCTTTCAGGGTTTTTACTCACTTTAGTTGGTTGGTGAGATACCCGGGCGATGCTGAGATCATACCAGGTGGAACCAGGAATTCCTGCAGGCCGTTCTGAGGGTAGCTATTAACTCGCCTTCCTTGCACTCCTTTTGTTTCAGAAAACCCCCGACTTGCAGTATCATGGGATTTATCCAGGGAAACTTGCTACTGCCTCTCCTTCCCTCTCTGGCCCGTTTGCCGGCAGCGTGGACCTGGTGAGATGGCTCCTGGCACTTATGGGTCCCCCTGTTGCTGCTGAGGCCCGAGCTCTGTGTCCTTGGTGAGGACCATTTAGTCCCCTCACCGGCAGGTTTAGCAGCTCCAGTAAATAGACTTCTGCTCTAGGGACCTGTTCCCTGTGCGTGCATAGTTACCAGGAATCCCCGTACTCGACTGCCTCTTCTCAGGTGTCTTTCAGGCTGACTTTCTGGTCACTGTACTCCCCTGCTAACAGCTACTACACAAGTAGGGTCTGGCTAGCGTGGCTGTACGTCTGCTTCCTTCAGCAACTTCTGTACACTCTGCTCTCAGACTAGCTTGCTCCTCCTCCTTTTCCTGTCTGCCACTGCATCTAGCTTCCAGCCTCTCCTCAACACGCCTTGCTGAGAATTGAAAGTTAACCTCTTCAGGGCTACCCAAGGGTCCCCTATTCAAGGTGTGGGAGACCTGGTTCCTATGTGTCTGTGTGTACACACCTCATTCTGGCCTTTTGGAATTACTTGGAAGCACTGTCCCAGCATGGGTGCAGTACTCTGTGGTGCCTGACCAGGTCAGGGGCGCCACACCAGGTCTGTCTCTTTCCCCATCTGTCTCTTTCCGGGTCTGTCTCTTTCCAGGTCTGTCTCTTTCCCAGGTCTGTCTCTTTCCCAGGTCTGTCTCTTTCCCCATCTCTTTTCCTGTCTTTTTCACTGTCTGTCTTTGTCCATCTCTTTGTCTGTCTGTTTTCCTGTCTGTCTCTTTCCCTGTCTGCCTGTCTCTGTCTGTCTCTTTCCTTGTATGTCTCTTTTTCTGTCTCTTTCTTCGTCTGTCTCCATCAAGGTCTGTCTCTTTCCCCATCTGTCTTTGTCTCTCTGTCTGTCTCCCTGTCTCTTTGCCCGTCTGTCTCTATCTTTGTCTGTCTTTATGTCTCTGTTTCATTCCCCATCTGTCTCTTTCCCAGGTCTGTCTCTTTCCAGGTCTGTCTCTCTGTCCCCCTCTGTCTCTCTGTCCCCCTCTGTCTCTCTGTCCCCCTCTGTCTCTCTGTCCCCCTCTGTCTCTCTGCGCCCCTCTGTCTCTCTGCGCCCCTCTGTCTATACCTTTCCCCGTCTGCCTTCCTCTGTCTGTCTCTTTGACTGTCTTTCTCTCTCTGTCTCTTTCCAGGTTTGCCTCTTTCTCTGTCTGTGCTTATGTCTGTCTGTTTCTTTGTCTCTATCCGTCTCCCCACCGACATCTTATTACCTCACACATAAGCTTCTAATACTAACAATTTATTTTGTTCCTATAGAAACCACTCACAGCTGCTATTAATAAGCTGTCGCTCCTATCTCCATTGACTTTAATGGAGACAGATGTTTTGGAGAGTAACTGTAAAGTGCGGGGTTAAATTTTCCTGTCAAAACATATGCGGGAGTCACACGGTACGATATATCTGGCAATATGTCATCGGGGTCGCGTCGTTAGTGATGCACATCCGGCATCATCAGAGATATTGTACCGTGTGACACCTCCGAATGACTGTGAACGAGCAAAAATACTCACCTTATCGTTGCTCGTTGACACGTCATTCATTTCATAATCTCGTTCCTCCTTCTGCGCGCTGGTTGTTCGTCGCTCCCGTGGCAGCACACATCGCTCCGTGTGACACCCCGGGAGCAACGAACACAGCTTACCTGCATCTCGCCGGCAATGTGGAAGAAAGGAGGTGGGCGGGATGTTTACGTCCCGCTCATCTCCGCCCCTCCGCTTCTATTGGCCGGCTGCCGTGTGACGTCGCTGTGACACCGAACGCCCCTCCCCCTTCAGGAATTGGATGTTCGCCGCCCACAGCGAGGTCGTCTGGGAGGTAAGTACGTGTGACAGGGGGTTAACGACTTTGTGTGCCACGGGCAACTAATTGGCGGCCTCTGACTCTGTTCATACTGCAGAATCTTACATGCCACCTGGTGCTTTTGAGTTGCACAGTCAGACTGGGGTGTCAAAAATCGTCCTACTCTCCTGGATAAGAATGGGACCGTTTTTTCATACGCTTGTGTGACTCCAGCCTAAGGGGTACTTTACACTCTGCGACATCGCTGCCGATATATTGTCAGGGTCACGTCGTTAGAGACGCAAAACCGGCGCCGGTAGCGACATCGCAGCGTGTAAAACAAATAAGCGACGATCAACGAGCGCAAAAACGTGCAAAATCGTTGCTCGTTGACACGTCGCTCATTTCTTTAATATCGGTGCTACTGCAGTTACGATGTTGTTTGTCGTTCCTGCAGCAGCACACATCGCTGTGTGTGACGCCGCTGGAACGACAAACATCTCCTTACCTCCGTCCACCGGAAAAGGAGGAAGGAAGGAGGTGGGCGGCATGTTCCGGCTGCTCATCTCCTCCCCTCCTTTTCTATTGGGCGGCGGTTTAGTGACACTGCTGTGACGTCGCTGTGACGCTGAACGAACCGCCCCCTTAGAAAGGAGGTGATTCATCGGTCACAGTGTCGCGGGCGGGGAGTACGCCGCTGCTGCTGGTCACTTGCCAACGCTCGGGTCCGGCGCTGCTGCGGCTGCTCGGTGGCTCGAGCGGTGGGCCGGATCCGGGGACTCAAGCGGCGCTCCTCGCCATTGAGGGAAAGGGGGGGGTTGGTTTGGGGGATTTAGTCCGTGACGCCACCCACGGGTCGTGGTGAAGATGGGCACCACCGCTGCTGGTGACGGGGATCCCGGGAGCGATGGTAGGGAGCAGCTGGGATGTTGTTTTCCCCCTCTGTGGGTAGGGGTCGTGGTCCCGATGATGTGACGGGGAGGCAGGGTTGATGAGGTGCAGGGTTGCAGGGACAGCGCGGCGCGGTGCGAGATGGCATGGGTGTACTCACTCAGTAAGAGATGCACAAAGTCCTCGGTAAACCAAACGGCTGGATGGACGAGTCCCGCAGCCGGCTGCAGTGTCTCTCCCCGGACAGGTGATGGCGGCTGTCTTTCTCTGCACCTTGATGTACCTGTTTGACTACTATGGATCCCCAACGGTAGTCCGCTTCCCGGTGTATGGATGCCGGAGGAGCCTGTTTGCCCACAGGCGCTGGCCCTTGGGTCTCTAGCCTTAGGCGGTAGCTGTATACCCTCACGGTGTGGGCGGTTGCCTTCTATCGGGTCTTTGGTTGTTAGGAAACCCCTGGGGTTCCGGTCACATTCGGATTTGACTATAGTCGGCGGCTCCAAGCCTGGTCGGGGTCCGATGGCCCTGCCTGTGTGTGCCGGTCCTACGGTTCCGCGTTGCTTCACCACTCCTGCAGACGGCCAGGAGAGAATGGTTGACCTGTGAGGTTCCCTTTAATATAAGTATTTGTTTTAGTATTGGGTTTTTGTTATTTCCACTGCGTTGAGGCCGCCGTTAGTTTATTACCGTCTGCCAACCTTGCTGTCAGTGCCTGGGCCACAAACCCAGACACCCAATTGTTTACTCCTCTCACTTCCACCTCCTAGACTAAACTAAACTTTTCCCGCCTCCAGGCCTGTGAACTCCTCGGTGGGTGGGGCCAACTGCTTGGCTCCGCCCACCTGGTGTGGACATCAGACCCTGGAGGGAGGCAACAAGGGTTTTTGTTTGGCTGGTGTCACTGTCTAATGGGGGTGGGGGTGTTTGTGTGATATCTGTGATGACCTGGCTAGTCCAGGGCGCCACAACAGCAACGTCGCATAGCACGTATGTGCGTGTGACGCTGCCGTAGCGATAATGTTCGCTACGGCAGCAATCACTAAATATTGGCCGTGCGACGGGGCGGGTGCTATCGCGCTCGACATCGCTAGCAATTGCTAGCGATGTCGCAGCGTGTAAAGTACCCCTTAGTGTCTGCCTCCTAGTGCCAGCAGACAACACATATTGTTTTCTGCGTCACTCAATGAAGGTTTTGAGAAACAGATTTTATGACGAGTACCAAAAATCCTCTTTTTTCATCTGTACTAACTGTATAACTATGACATTGAAACTAATTTAGGGATTGCTTTATGTAAGACAGACTAAAGTTCTCCTTTTTGGGCATGTACAGAACACACTTTTGATCACGTTTATTTTTAAGTTTTGGGGTGGGTGAAATGAACACACTACAGCAATTACTGAATTGTACTTTAGTTTTATTTTTATAGCATTCATCGTGTTAAATTTATTATGCTGGCCAATAACATTATAGCAGTGCAGAATGTTTTCTTTTCATTTATTTTACTAATTCAGAACTGTGACGCCCTGGCCTATCAGGACGTCACAGGGTATTGTGCAATCTGCCCATCTGCACAGTATCCACCCCCTCATTGGTTATGGGTCCCTGACCTTTGGTGTTGCTAAAACCAAGCTAATCAAAATCCTAGGAACACTCTGCACCACACCCACCAGACACACCAGTGGCTAACCTGAAGGGAATAGGGTCGCCCACTTGGGGGGTTGGTAAGGGGAGGTCAGGAGTGTTAGGAGACAGTTAGTTGAGGAGTGACTCTCGAGAGGAGAGGTCAGGAGCTGGGCTCCTTGGTTACTAGGTGGCAGACGTTGGTCTGGGCCTGGTAGGAGCTGGACCCCGGTCGCAGGGGGATCGTGACAAGGGGCACGGACTATCGCGGAGGACAGCTGGCAGCCTTGTGCCATCACCAGGCAGGGGCCAGGGCATGACGGGGTACGTGGACCCTAGGTTGAGAAGGAGCTTCAAGCGTCTTGACAATTTACCCGACGAGGACGGAGCCTTGAAGATTCGTTCTCCACCCGCTCCAAAATCGGGGTACTAGCGCAACGAGGGGGATATGACTTTCTCACTATATAGTACAGAAAATCCCAAGCGTGAACCCTGAGAGCAAGCTCACCCAGTTAGCCACCCTGGTGAGCGGGACCAGATAGTTCTATGCTAGAGGGACAAGTTAGAAGTAAGGTGCCACGGAAAAGGCCACAGTCTAACAAGCAACACCAACGGATACGGGATCCAGGCGTGCTCCCTCCCTGCTGCAGTGGTACTAAGAACTTTGGTTTACCACGGTTGTCGGTGTCAGCGTTATTGGACTGAGTGAGTACTAAAGTGGTCCCTGACCGTCCCAATGTTGCGGGCGGGGGGTTCGCTGCTCGACCGCGCTCGCGGCTCGGGTCCGGCTGCTGCTCGGTGGCTTGAGCGGTGGGCCGGATCCGGGGACTCGAGCGGCGCTCCTCGCCCGTGAGTGAAAGGGGAATAGTTTTTGGGGTTTGGGAAGTCAGTCCGTGACGCCACCCACGGTTGTGGCTCTGGACGGGGATCCCGGGAGCGATGACAGGGAGCAGCCGAGATGTTTCTCTCCCCTCCGTGGGTAGGGGGGGGTTTTGGTGGTCCCGGGATCCGGTGATGGTGACTGAAAGGTGGATGGCGGGGTTTGGTGAGGTGCAGGGTCACGGGGGCAGCGCAGTGCCAGACGGCACGGTGGTACTCACTCAGCCAATAACGTACACGGAGTCTCTGGTAAAACAAACGGCTGGATGGACGGGTCCCGCAGGCGGCTGCGGTGGTCACTCCCGGTAGGTTGGCGGTGACTGTCTCTCCCTGCACCTGTGATGTGTTTTCGGCCCCAATGGCTTCCCACCGGTAGCCCGCTCCCCAGCGGTGTGTTTGCCAGAGGAGCCCCTTTTTGCCCGCAGGCTCTGGCCCTGGGAACTCTAGCTGTGGCGGTAGCTGTATTTCCCTTCATGGTTGAGCGGTTGCCTTCAGTCGGGTCTTTGCTGCTGGGAAACCCCGGAGGTTCCAGTCGCTGATGGATTTGACCGGTTTAACGGCGACTCCAAGCCTGGTCGGGGTCTGTAGGCCCTGCCGAATGGTGCTTTGCTCCCCGGTTCGGTACCGGTGGGCCACCACCCGTCCCCGGTCCTCACGGTTATGCGTCAATCGGCCTCTCCTGCAGACGGTCACCACCGTCTGCCAACCTTGTTCTTGGTTGCCCGGGCCACGTACCCGGACATGGTCAGTCTGCTCCACTACCACTTCACTCCTCTCCTTTCACTTTTCCTAACTCAACTCAACTCAACTCCTGTCCTTTCCCGCCTCCAGGACCGTGAACTCCTCGGTGGGTGGGGCCAACCGCCTGGCTCCACCCCACCTGGTGTGGACATCAGCCCCTGGAGGGAGGCAACAAGGATTTGCGTGTGTGACTGATGTGCGTAACCGGGGTGTGGGGTGTGTTGTTGCAGTACCTGTGACGTCCTGGCTTGTCCAGGGCGCCACACCAACAGCAACTCCCCCTACACGTGGAGGGGTTAAACATCTGGCTGTCCACACCATCGCCACCGGGTACTCCCTATTTCAGCGGTGGTACTACACCTTACCACGCACCACGGGTGGCATCACGAACTGTCCATACAATCCACTGTAAGTACCCCCCCTTTTTATTCCGAGTGGCCGCGCGACCACGACCCCGACCCCTCGGGTCCGGAGGCCCCTCGAGCCACCGCGGATCCGGATCCAAGCAGCGGCGGCCGGCTGCTGACGCGGGGGCAGTACAGAACCATAACATAAATCACCCATAACAAAACATTTCCATATATCCCTTACATCAGCACATTATGTAGGGAATCTTCCACTTCATGCAAGCTGATAAAATTTTTAATGAGAATGAGTCTCCGTTCTGCACCTATATTGTTTTTTTTGATTGGTAGAGCAGGTTAATTCTGCTCCCTGTTAACTACTGATTTATGAACAATTCATATATTATTATTATTATTATTATTATTTATTATTATAGCGCCATTTATTCCATGGCGCTTTACAAGTGAGAGAGGGTATACGTACAACAATCATTAACAGTACAAAACAGACTGGTATAGGAGGAGAGAGGACCCTGCCCGCGAGGGCTCACAGTCTACAGGGAATGGGTGATGGTACAATAGGTGAGGACAGAGCTGGTTGCGCAGTGGTCTACTGGGCTGAGGGCTATTGTAGGTTGTAGGCTTATTGGAAGAGGTGGGTCTTGAGGTTCCTCTTGAAGCTTTCCACGGTAGGGGAGAGTCTGATGTGCTGAGGTAGAGCGTTCCAGAGTATGGGGGATGCACGGGAGAAATCTTGTACACGATTGTGGGAAGAGGAGATAAGAGAGGAGCAGAGAAGGAGATCTTGTGAGGATCTAAGGTTGCGTGCAGGTAGGTACTGGGAGACTAGGTCACAGATGTAGGGAGGAGACAGGTTGTGCATGGCTTTGTATGTCATGGTTAATGTTTTGAACTGGAGTCGTTGGGCGATGGGAAGCCAGTGAAGGGATTGGCAGAGTGGCGAGGCTGGGGAGTAGCGAGGGGAGAGGTGGATTAAGCGGGCCGCAGAGTTTAGGATAGATTGGAGGGGTGCAAGAGTGTTGGAAGGGAGGCCAGAGAGCAGGAGGTTGCAGTAGTCGAGGCGTGAGATGATGAGGGCATGCACTAATGTTTTTGCAGATTCTTGGTTAAGAAAAGCACGGATCCGGGAGATATTTTTGAGTTGTAATCGGCATGAGTTGAAGAGGGCTTGGATGTGTGGCTGTATATTTCATTATATGTCCACTAATATTTGATTTCTCACTCTTGTCTTAAAAGTATACTGCCTCCTGTTGCTCTCATGAGGATACAGAATCCTGCTATGACCTTGCCCTTTCAGCACTCCTAATTGGAATAGTTTCCATTGCAGCTTATATAAAGGCCTTATCCATGCTGGTATTCTGGTTTGGCATCTTCCTTCTATCCAGCTTTAGCTAAGGGGGGGAGGATTGCTTGGTAAGAGTTTGCATATTTGATCCAAGCATACAGAGTGCTTCCCAGTATGTGGAAGGCTATCTTTGATCACACATGTGGAAGGCCATTGTAAAGCCATGTTTGATTTGTTGTCAAATTGGTGAGTACGGTATATGGTTGTGGTACTTTTTATACTCCACTGCCATCTAGTGTCCTTTATTGACAAATGCTATTTCAGTCTAGTTATCTCTCTCAGGAAAACCAGGCAGAACAGTGAGGGAAGGGAAAGTAGAAGGAAGTGAAGTGGTAGAGGAGCTTAGGAGAGAAGCTGAAGTAAAGTGAAAAGAAACAGTTTGTAAAGCCTGAAGTTGGTCCGGGTGTGTGCCCCGGACCGTGACAGCAAGGTCAGCAGACGGCGGTGATAGTCTGCAGGGGGACTGCTCGGAGGTTGCTGGAAGGACCGCGGACGGGTGGTGACCCGGCGGTACCGGAGCAGTATACGAAGAACAGTAAGCACCAGGGCAGGGGCCTTTCGGATCCCGGCAAGGCTAGGAGTCGCCATAATTTGCCAAATCCGTCAGTGAAGGGGACCTCTGTCTCCTAACAACCAAGTCCCGATTGAAGGCAACAGCCCGACCGTGAAGGGGAGACACCGCCACCGCCAGGGCACCAGTTTCCCAGGGCCAGCGCCTGCGGGCAAAGTAGGGCTCCTTCGGCCCAGATTGAAGCCGAGGAGTGGGTAACCGGTGGGGACCCATCGCTACCAAGAGACTTTACATAGGTGCAGGGAAGAGACCGTCACCGCTAACTGCAGGGAACATCAGAACCGTGAACCGTCCGAGGGACCCGTCCAACCAGCCGTTTGTTTACCGAGAACTGTGTCGTGTTTACTGGCTGAGTGAGTACCTCCGTGCCATGCGGCACAGCGCTGTCCCTGCGCCCCTGCACCTCCACAGGCCCCATCCCAGCCTGTCCACCATCCCAATCCCATCACCGGGCCCCGGGAGCACCAAGACCCCTACCCACGGAGGGGCAAATCAACAACTGGCTGCTCCGTACCATCACTCCCGGGCTCCCCAAACAGAGCAGCGGTGGTGTCCACTCAATCACCACAGCCGTGGGTGGCGTCACGGACAATAAACTATCCCAAAACCCAATCCCCTTTCATTCACGGGCGAGGAGCGCCGCTCGAATCCCCGGGATCCGGCCAGTCGCTCGAGCCACCGAGCAGCAGCAGCAGGCCGCAGTGCCAGCCGGACCCGAGCAGTGGGAGAGCGCGGCGTCCCCTCCTCCGCCCGCGACACCACACACACATGTGAAAATCACGCACGTGCCACGAGACACGTATTTTCCTTGCGTGTTGCAAGTACGTGTCTCCGGTACGTGCGGGCCACGTGTGTTCTCCGTGTGCTATCCGCGATAACTCACGGAGAACCAGTAATTTGCATACTCACGTGGTCCTTCCTGCTGTCCGTGGTGCTGATCTTCGGTCTCCGCTCCTGCCGACTCCCCGCTGCTGCTGCTTCCGACCACAGTGAAGTGAATATGCAATGAGCATAATTAGCGGCGGTCGGCAGCAAGTTACAGCAACGGCAGAGACAGGAGGGCAGGAGAAGGTGAGTAAAGATTTATTATTTTTTCTCTGACATGTGAGTTTTCTCCAGCGCGTGTCACACGGGACCGCATCCACACTACATCCGTGTGGTACGGGTGCGGGCCGTGTGACACCCGTCAGAGGTGTATCTAGGCTTTCCAGCACCCGGGGCAAGAATTCAGTTTGGCGCCCCCCCCCTCATGTGACCAATTATTCATATGTGATTTCCACACTTACAGTCACATGATGACGAGCTGCTCATAATAATTCACTCGATGTTCAAAGAGAAACGTAGGAAGAAAAGCTAATTGTCACATGTAGGTATGAAACTCATATATGAGTGGAGGGGCCATATGATGACTACTAGAACCAGAAGCAGAGCTGAATCCTGACAGGGAGTATATTACATGCTGCTAGGACTGGGTTAAACTGTTTAATTTTTTTTAAGTAAAGGGCTTCTCCACGTTTGATATAAAAATCTGCAGTCACTCTGTGTCACTCTGTGACTGCAGACTTCTGAATTCTCACACTGCACACAGCAGGATTCTCTGCTGCCGGCGGTGAGAAGTCACGAAACTGCAAGTATGCGATTTACATACATATGGTCACGTGCCAATAAAAAGAATTGAGTAAGGCGGGACACGTGAAATTATAATGTGGCCAGAAATATAAGAATCTCATACTTGCGCTCACATGACCATCCACTCCCACCACTGGCACCGGAGAATACTAAAAATGTGCAAGCGCTGTGAGAATTCAGAAGCCTGCAGTCACCTAGAGAGATTAGAAACTTTCATCTCAAACCTGGACAAGACTTTACTTATACAATTTATGTATTGCTACTTGTGTACAGGATCAGAACTAGTAACAGCATCAGAACCACCAGAGGTACAGAAATACATAATTAGAAACCCCATCAATACAGAAACACAGCATCACAACCACCAGAAGTACAGAAATTCATCACAACCACCAGCAGTACAGAAATACATCAATATAACCCCACCAGTTCAGAAACCGCATCAAAACCTTCTTCAGTAGAGAAATACATCATCAGAACCACAAGCATGGTACATCAATTGTAATGTCAGGTCAGACACATAGACATTTCCATTGCAGGAATCTACAACTTCCAATACATCCTTAAAGGCAATCTGTCACTAGGATATTAACATCTTATCTGAGAGCAGCATAATGTAGGGGTAGAGATCCTGATTCTAGCAGTGTGTCACTTACTGTGCTGCTTAGTGTAGTTTTGATAAAAATCACTGTTTAATCAGCAGTTGATTATCACTACAGGACTCCTTGGCGTGCTGCCAGGTAGACCAGCATATTCATCAGCTCTGTATGACTGCTAGATCTGCAGCAGAGAAAACATTGATTTTATCAAAATGAAAAAAAACAAACCAATAATTGACATATCGCTGGAATCAGGGTCTCTGTCTCTACATTATGCTGCTCTCAGATGGGGGCACAAAAACCTGGTGACAGATTCCTTTTAACAATGGTAAGTAGATACTTGGGAGTTAACAGTCATCATCAGACTGCGGACTATACAGGAACTACAGTAAGGTCTCAGTTCCACTTGTGTTTTGCACGGACGAGTGCAATCTGATAAAATATCGAGTGTCCATCTGCAATTGGTTTTGCATGATATATTGGCATGAGAAAAGAATTGCAGCATGTTGCAAGTGTCAGAGATTCTCAGCTCACACACCCATACAAGTCTACCGGAGCGTGTGAATATCGCACTGCACTTGGATGTAATCAGAGTGCAATACAATGTACGCAGAGAGGCTGTGGAGAAGGGGGAAATTACTCCCTCCCTTTGTCTTGTCCGATGCTGTGATCTGATCGCAAGGTCGGATCACAGTCGCATGACACTTGGCTCACGCTCACAGTAGAGCCTGAGCCGAGAGTCATTAGCATATTGCATCTGATGATCTTGCATGTGAAGCAATGAGCAAGTGGGACTGAGGCTAATGATGAGAATTAGTCACACTGTCCTCTACACTATGTCCCCTTATACTGCCCAGTCTTATACTGTGCCCCTCATCACACTCCCCCTTCTTGCTATGGTTTCACACTATCCTCTCATGCTATCCCCTTTCCTTGACAACCGGCTCCCACTACGGGGGGGTGGCAAAATGCAGCTGCAGGCAGGGCCAGCTCCAGGTTTTTGTGGGCCCTGGGTGAGTCTCAATGGGCCCCATCCTCACATAGACACGCACATAGACAAATATGTACACATACAAGCATACATACATATACATATTTAAAGACAAATTCACAAAAATACATATAAAGAGAGATAAATCTATACACAGTTATATACACTGACATACACAGACACACATCATACATGCACACAGACACATTACAGATATTATTAATATGGGGAAGCCGGCAGCAGCCTCACTCACCTCCCCCGCTTGTCTCCATCCAGCTCCACCTGGGCATGTTGCTGTGCCGCGCTGATTGGTGGCCATGACTAAGGGTACCTTCACACTTAGCGATGCAGCAGCGATCCGACCAGCGATCTGACCTGGTCAGGATCGCTGCTGCATCGCTACATGGTCGCTGGTGAGCTGTCAAACAGGCAGATCTCACCAGCGACCAGTGACCAGCCCCCAGCCAGCGGCGACGTGCAAGCGACGTTGCGCTTGCACGGAGCCGCCGTCTGGAAGCTGCGGAGACTGGTAACTAAGGTAAACATCGGGTATGGTTACCCGATGTTTACATTAGTTACCAGTGTGAGCAGGGAGCAGGGAGCCGCGCACACTAAGCGCTGGCTCTTTGCTCTCCTAGCTACAGTACACATCGGGTTAATTAACCCGATGTGTAATGCAGCTACATGTGCAGAGAGCAGGGAGCCGCGCACACTGAGCGCTGGCTCCTTGCTCTCCTAGCTGCTGTACACATCGGGTTAATTAACCCGATGTGTACAGCAGCTACATGTGCAGAGAGCCGGAGCCCGCAGCACAGGCAGCGTGAGAGCTGCGGAGGCTGGTAACTAAGGTAAATATCGGGTAACCACCTTGGTTACCCGATGTTTATCTTGGATACAGCTTACCTCAGCTGTCAGACGCCGGCTCCTGCTCCCTGCTCGCTTCATTTGTCGCTCTCTTGCTGTCACACACAGCGATCTGTGTGTCACAGCAGGAGAGCGGCTTTGAAGAAAACGAACCAGGGCTGTGTGTAACGAGCAGCGATCTCGCAGCAGGGGCCAGATCGCTGCTCAGTGTCACACACAGCGAGATCGCTAATGAGGTCACTGCTGCGTCACAAAAAGCGTGACTCAGCAGCGATCTCGGCAGCGAGCTCGCTGTGTGTGAAGCACCCCTTAAAGACATAGCCACACACAGAGCACACTGACACTGCTGTATATACATCACAGGGGAGGCTGGGGACATAAAGAAATGGGGGGGACATACCGCTCCAGAGGGGACATATAGTTCTAGAGGGGGGCATTCAGATCTGAGAAGATATATAGCTCTGGGGGGTATACAGCACTGGAGTGGGGGGATACAGCACTGGGTTGGAGGGATACAGCACTGGGTTGGAGGGATACAGCACTGGGTTGGAGAGATACAGCACTGGGTTGGAGAGATACAGCTCTGAGGTATACAGCGCTTGGGTGGTATACTGCACTAGAGTGGGCGACATACTGCACTGGAGTGGGAGACAAACAGCTCTGGGAGGTATACAGCACTGGGGTGGAGGACAAACATCTCTGAGGGTATACAGCACTGGAGTGGGGGACAAACAGCTCTGGGGTATACAGCACTGGGATGGGGGAACAGACAGTTCTGGGGTGCTATTCAGCACTGGGGTCAGGGGACAGACAGTTCTGGGGGGTATACAGCACTGGTGGGTTATAGACCATTCTGGGTGTATTTAGCACTGCGGTGGGGGGGGATATTATAGGCAGTTCTGCGGGGTATTCAGCACTGGGGGGTTATAGACAGTTTTGGGGGTGTATAGCACTGCGGTGGGGGGATATTATAGGCAGTTCTGTGGGGTATACATCATTGGGATTATAGGCAGTTCTGGGGGTATATAGCACTGCGGTGGGGGGGATATTATAGGCAGTTCTGCGGGGTATTCAGCACTGGGGGGATATAGATAGTTCTGGGGGTATATAACACTGTGGTGGGGGGGATATTATAGGCAGTTCTGCTGGGTATTCAGCACTGGGGGGTTATAGACAGTTCTGGGGGTATATAGCACTGTGGTGGGGGTAAACATCACTGGGGGGTTATAGGCAGTTCTAGGGGTATATAGCACTGCGGTGGGGGGATATTATAGGTAGTTCTCCAGGGTATACAGCACTGTGGGTGACAGGACATACAGCTCTGCGGCTCATTTCTTCCTCTGTGCGTTGAGCCTAGAATGTATGGGCTCCTTCCAGGTAATGGGCGTGACCAGCTTCATGACAAATTAAGTCATACCTGGACGGAGCCCATACATTCTATCATCTACCATCATCTGTGGGACGGCAGGGCAGGGCACGGTGCGTGCTAGCTCCGCCCACAGACAAACTTAACCCCTACACAGCGGTGAAGGCTGCATTCAGGTGTGGATCTAAGAGTCTGCAGCTGTCGGCATGAGCGCTGCCTGCGGGCCCCTGAACTCGGCCGCAGCATACATCACCGTCCTTGCTGAAAGGTGCACGCGGGTCCCGACAGCGCCCCCCCTGACACTGCGCCCGGGGCACGTGCACCCCCGGCCCACCCCCTAGTTACGCTCCTGCACCCATGATGCCGGAGAAAAACGGACATGTCAGCGTGAGGAACACACGTAAGTGCGGAACGGACACATGTTCCGTTCCAAAATACTTACGTGTGTCCAAACCATTAAGAATACATAGGTCCACGTGTGCCCGTGTCTCCAGTACGTGAGAAAACTGTTAAACACGTACCGAAGGCACGAACGTGTGACAGAGGCATTAGGCTGCTTTCACACATCAGTTTTTTGCAATCAGTCAGAATCCGGCGCTTTGCAGAAAAAACGCATTCGTTTTTTTTTGCCGCCGGATGCGTTTTTTTCCTCATAGACTTGCATTAGCCCCGGATTCTGCCGCATGGCCTTGCGTTGCGTCCGTTTTTTGGCCTTGCGTTGCGTCCGTTTTTTGCCAGATGCGGCATATTTAGCCGATACGGCGGCCGCATGGAACGTTGCTTGCAGCGTTTTTTGTCTGCAGCGAAAAACTGCATCGCGCCGGATCCGGCGCAATGCGACTTGATTTACAATGCAAGCCTATGGACGCCAGATGCGGTGTCCTGCGGCAAAAACCTGCGGCCGGATGCGGTTTTTTGAACTGCGCATACTCAGTATCATACCGGATCCGTCAATAACCGGACGGGCCGCATGGTAAAACTTATGCAACAGATCCGTTTTTGTCGCCGCATCCGTTGCATAGATTTTTGAGCCTCATTGAGCCTGATGCAAAAAAACTGATGTGTGAAAGCAGCCTTAGGCACCCTTCACACGTACGTGAAAAAAAACCAAACCGTTTTTTCACGGATGTATTAAAAGGGGTGGTTTGCTCCCTGTGTACCGTGTTTGTGGCACATGCGTGTTCTCCGTGTGTTATATGTGGCGCCCTGGACTAGCCAGGTAGCCACAGACAGAACACACACACACCCCCACCCCCGGACAGTTACATTAGTCAGACACAAAACCCTTGTTGCCTCCCTCCAGGGTCTGATGTCCACACCAGGTGGGGCGGAGCCAGGCGGTTGGCCCCACCCACCGAGGAGTTCACAGGCCCGGAGGCGGGAAAGCAGAAAGTTCAGTTCAGGAGGTGAAAGTGAGAGATCACGTACTGCAAGTGTCTGGGTCGGAGCCCAGGCACTGAGAGCAAGGTTGGCAGACGGTGGTGGCCGTCTGCAGGAGTTAGTGGAACTCCGCAGAGCCGTAAAGACCGGGGCTGGGCGGTGGCCCACCGGTACCGGACCGGGGAACGGAGTGGAGCTAAGCACACAGGCAGGGCCATCGGACCCCGACCAGGCTTGGAGCTGCCGTCAATAGTCAAATCCGAATGTGACAGGAACCCCAGGGGTTTCCTAACAACCAAGTCCCGATTGAAGGCAACCGCTCACACCGTGAGGATATACAGCCACCGCCACCTGCTAGAAATCCAAGGGCCAGCGCCTGCGGGCAAAACGGGCTCCTCCGGTATCTATACACCGGGGAACGGACTACGTTGGGAAGCCATTGGAGTCAACACAGTACACAAAGGTGCAGGGAGAGACAGCCACCATCACCTGTCCGGGGAGAGACACTGCAGCCGGCTGCGGGACCTGTCCATCCAGCCGTTTGGTTCACCAGAGACTTTGTGCCTCTATTGTTGAGTGAGTACACCCGTGCCATCCGGCACCGCGCTGCGCTGTCCCTGCAACCCTGCACCTCACCGACCCTGCCTCCCCGTCACACCACCAGGCCCCGGGACCACCAACCCCTACCCACGGAGGGGGAAAACAACATCCCAGCTGCTCCCTACCATCGCTCCCCGTCACCAGCAGCGGTGGTGCCCATCTTCACCACAACCAGGGCCGGATTAAGGTTGGTGGGGGCCCCTGGGCAGAAAATCTGGTGGGGGCCCCATAAACGTTAACATTTTTAGCCATAACAGTAGAGCGCGAACTGTAGCATTTAGATATAAATTTAATGAACATTTATCTTCTCCTGTTCTGCCACATTCAGATTTACAGTACTACAATACAGATACAGTCCAGGATCACTCACAGCCGTCACTTATACACACAGCACAATACAGATACAGTCCAGGATCACTCACAGCCGTCACTTATACACAGAAAGTAGAGTTACTCACATATTTTTTTATTCATCCCAATGTTGAGGCAGCCAGGGCCGGCTCCAGGTTTTTGTGGTCCCCGGTTGAGTCTTAGTGGGCCCCATCCACACACAGACACGCACATACACATACAGGCATACGTACATATACATATTTGAAGACAAATTCACAAAAATACATTTAAACAGACAAATATATGCACAGTCATATACACTGACACACATGCAGACACAGACGCATTACAGGTGTTAATATGGAGAAGTCACAAGCAGCATCACTCACCTCCCCCGCTTGTTTCCGTCCAGCTCCTCCAGGACATGTGGCTGTGTTGCATGATGGCCATCACTAACATGACTGCACACCATGCACACTGACACAGCACTGCTGTATATACATCACAGGAGGGGCTAGGGCCTACAATATATACATTACAGGAGGGGCAGGGGGCATAGACGTTACTGGGGGGGGGGCATAGATGTTGCTGGAGTGGCAAACAGCTCTGGTGGCGTACACATTACTGGGATGAGTGGCTTAGCGCTCTGGGGTGCCGCACAGACTGCTCTGATTCATATATACAAAAGGAAGAAAACATTCTGTACAACGACTTAATGATAGAAAATGTATATTTTATTGATAGAAAATAGCTAAAAAGCAGACAAACAATATTGGATTAAAATTAGCAGAGACAAAAAATGGTGAGTACCAATAGATGGCGCCCTCACCCCACAGTAAGTATATGGTAGCACATGTTAGAGTTTAGCACACAGCACATAAAGTGCTAAAAAGCCAATGTTACATACAAACTAAAGCGTGCTGCTGCTTATTAGGTGCCCGTTACTGATACATCAATAACGTAGTGTCAGAAAGGTTCTTGTAACAACGCACTATAATACCTTGCAACCAACATACCTAAATGGTGGATGAGAGCCCAATTCCCCGACCCATAGGTTTCGGTATGACTCCTTCTTCCGGGGGTGGTCTCTGATTAAAAGAGGTGACCTTATAAAGGATAAATATCCAATCACTATCCGTCTTGACCCCAACCAATCAAATCATAGGGTGTGTGCAGTGACGTTATGTCCAATACCATGCCCATCACCTCAATAGGTGGATACATAGGGCGTGCTGCAAGTGGGGGTGTGGCCAGGACCCCCACGTGCAAACACGCATGAGAAAGCCACAGAGTACACCCAAGGACCTAATAACGCCAAACCGGAAGTGATGTATGCAAAACCGGAAGTGATGTATGCCGAACCGGAAGTGATGTATACAAAACCGGAAGTGATGTATGCCGAACCGGAAGTGATGTATACAAAACCGGAAGTGATGTATGCAAAACCGGAAGTGATGTATGTCGAACCGGAAGTGACGTATCGTGACTCACCGTGTCACTGACATGGGGGCGCGCGCATCCTATAGCTAATACAAGTGTACCCTCAATGTCCACATGCGCCTGCGCACCCTAACAGTGACACAGATTACCAGGTAAATGCTACATAGCGAGATCGTCACTAATGGATGCTGGTATATCATTATACATAACGGATTAAAGTGCATCCATAACGATTTGAATACCCAGCAAAAAACATCACACAACATCGCCGTAATGAGGGTGCACACACACTACGTGACCCTGGGGACATACCCCCAGTCCCACGTGTGTGCACATACCCCACCAAAGCGACGTGAAATAAGTAATATGGTAAGTACTCAAAATCGTACAAACACCAATGGCCGTTAATATATATTTACACGGCGTGGATTATAATACTGACACACATATATAGGTGTACTGCAACATTAAAATTCAGAATGAGTGGCAAGGAATATAGCATCGCCCTGGCATATCTAACAAAAGCGCAATGTCCAATGCAGCGCACACGCGTATGACCAGTTGGACCCACGCCGCCATGGGCGCGCCAAACCTCAGTCACCAGGGCGGTGGAAAAAGCAGACGCGCACATGGCGGCACCGGGCCCACGGGCAGACGCATGCACGCACCGGCCTCACGGGTATAAGGTGGAAGTACGAGATCACATATATTAACAGATGTAATACACCTCTGGGCCCTGACACAATTACTCATATATATCAGAGGACTCCACACAGCCCAATATAATCTATATTGATTATTCCATGATGATCACATCAACAGAAGTTCCGTATATTTGTCGAAAAGGCCCAGGTAGATAATATGCTTCTCCAACTTCATATATCGAGGGTATACAAGGACAGAATACAAGACGGATATGAGAGGAACTGAAAAATAAAAAATAATAAAAACACAAATAAATATAAGACCAAATTAGAGCAGAGCATCATGGACGCCAACTGAAACCCCACATGTCATCTTGAACCCAAGAAAACCCGAGAGAGACACCATCAGAAAAGAGCTCCCTATTCTAGAAAGGACACGAAACTTAAGTACTCATTCAATCCATCAGGCTGTAGCGTTTTCAATGTCCATATCCACTCAGTTTCGCGTTGTGCAAGAAGTCGGCTAATATTGCCTCCTCTAACCCCAGTCACAACCTGGTCTATGCCTCGTACCTTCAATAAGCTATAATTGCAGTTATGATGTTTCTTGAAGTGCCTCGGTATAGTCTTAAGGCCCTCAATGTCCACATCATCTACGGCGGCTTGAATATCACGGACGTGTTCTCTCACGCGTACCTTAAGGGCTCGTGTGGTAAGGCCAACATAGATGAGTGGACACGGACAACTGGCATAGTATACTACAGCCTTAGATAGACAATTAATTCTCTTCTTGATTGGGAAGACTTTCCCATCCGACGAGGCAAAATCGGTTGCTGTTTCGATATTGGGGCATGCTATACACGACCCACAAGGTGAACAACCAAATCCAGACCTCGGGGAACGAGAGGATATGGGCAAAAATGGAAGGACAGCATTATCTCTTTTATCATAATGACTTGATGTTAGTATGTCCTTGAAGTTCCTGGCTTTGCGGGCCGCAACTGACGGTCTATCAGGCAGGTAGCTCTGCAGAATGGGATCAACGGTAAGAATAGACTAAAAGCGGGACATAACATCCAACATTCGACCCCACTGCGAGTGATACCTGGTGATCATCCTTACAACATTAGATGTCTTTCTTACGTGATCACCAAATAATAACTCCACACGTGGTGAATTTCTGGCTCTATTGTAGGCTTTTTTAATAGATCTATTACTATACCCACGATCACGAAATCTTTGTTTAAGTTCAAGGGCTCTGGACTCAAAAGACACATCTGAGGAGCATATCCTTCGTAACCGAAGAAACTGCCCCACAGGAACTGCCCGTATCACATGGGCAGGATGGGCTGAGGTGGCATACAGGACTGAATTAACAGATGTATCTTTACGATATAGGTCAGTCTGCAACTGACCCGATGGGTCCCGCTTGACCAGCACGTCCAGGAATTCGAGGGATGTGTCACTGAATCTGTGAGTCAAACGTATATTGACCTCATTAATGTTCAAACTCTGAATAAATAAATTAAGATCATTGGCACTCCCCTGCCAGATGAAAAAGATGTCATCGATGTACCGCGTCCAAAAAGGGACGCGGTCCACCGATGACATCACATCTGACAGGAAAAGGTCCCTCTCCCACAGCCCCAGGAATAAATTAGCATATGAGGGTGCAAAGGCCGCCCCCATTGCCACGCCCTGGAGCTGTAGGTACAGGGACCCCCCGAAAAAGAAAAAATTATGAGTTAATGCAAAATTCACAAGATCCATGACAAAACCCCTCTCCGTCCCGGACATGCTGGTCATTGACAGGAAATATGCAATGGCCCGTAGTCCGTCGTGATGTCGAATGCTAGTGTATAGCGATTCGACATCACAAGAGACCAACAGGGAACCCTCCCCCACATGTAGAGAGTCTATCTTTTGCAAAAAGTTGCTCGTATCTCTCGTATAAGACGGGAGCGATTCCACTAGGGGCTTGAGTAATGAGTCAATATAAATGCACACCCGCTCAAGAAAATTACCCACCCCAGACACAATGGGTCTCCCCGGGGGTGTAATTATGTCTTTGTGCACTTTGGGCAGCAGATATAGTGTCGGTACCTTTGGTTCAAATACAACTAATGAATCAGATAGTCTCTTCTCAATGGTCCCACTCTCCACAGCACTATTCAACAGACATTGCAGTTCTTTCTTGTATTTGCTGAGGGGGTTAAAAGTGAGACGCTGGTAGCACTCACCCATCCTGAGTTGCCTATATGCTTCCCTTTCATATAACGCACAGGGCCAAACCACGATATTCCCACCCTTGTCGGCTGGTTTTATTACTATGTCATCCAATCGCCTGATCCTGTCAATGCAGCTCCTCTCCTCCCTCGTAAGATTATCTTTATAGATTTTAGTAGGAAATTTAGAGAATTCATTGGAGACTAGCCGCACAAACAGGTCAATATTGGGACAAGCCGACAAGGGGGGGAATTTTTTTGAACGAATCCGCAGCCGCGAAGGGATCTTACCTAAGGCACCGGAAGAGTGTTCCTCCGATAGCTCCTCAAGGATCCTGAGAGCATTCTGTTCAATTTCAGTTGGAAAGGCCCTCTGTAGGTCATCATCATGGAACCACTTCCTCATGATCAGTGCCCGGGCGAAAATATGCAGATCCTTCACGGCTGTAAAAGGGTCAAATCGTGAGCTTGGTGAAAATGTGAGGCCCCGAGACAATACTTCATTATCTAATATTGAAAATACATGTTGGGATAGGTTTATTACCTTAGGGATATCACCTGATTTCCCCACAACCGCAGCTTTCTTAGTGTAATTCCCAGTTGTTTTAAATTGCTGTACCCCTTTTCTCTTGGTACCCAGCCTTGTAGTCATGGGGGACAGGGATTGATCTGATGTTTCACCCAGAGATGAAGCTGTAGATACTGATATAGATCTCCCACGAGTAAAACGCGGTACCGACTTGCGCCACCTATATACTTTAAGTTGTTGATAGTTCGTCATGTCCCTCGTGATTTTCTTTGAATGTGTCTCTCTGATCGCTTTCTCCCATTCCTCAGAGCTAGCAGCCATCATGGCGTCAAAAGCCGCAATCTCCTCAGCCGAGGATATTTTCTTTAATTCTAGATAGGTTGAATCCAACTCCTTCTCTACCTCTTCAAGGGTTTTTGAATTAAAACCAACGAGTAATTCCATTAATTTAAGTGAGGTAGTGGAACAGATTTCCTCCCATTTATTAATAAAAGTGGTATCCTCCACAGGAAAGGAAGGAAAAACCTGCATCCTTAAACCTCGAGGGATCATTTGTTTTGAAATATATCCCTCGAGGAAGGCCCTGTTCCACCACACTTTTGTACGCCTATGCAACAGGCGTTTCACACTACTCTGGAGCTCAGTACGTCCCCTCTGCTCAATACTCATGCCATCCACTAGGTTCCCATCAAAAGCTCTGCTACACAACGTTTTCCAGGAGATATCCCTGGTTTTATAATTCATAGTTGGTAGAGGAAAAACCTGTGAAAATACACAGAAATTGATATAAATAAACAATACCAAAAGGCACGGACAATCCCGTGCCATATTCACAATATGGACAAAGCCATATACAGATTATTATAGACAAAAGGAAGAAAACATTCTGTACAACGACTTAATGATAGAAAATGTATATTTTATTGATAGAAAATAGCTAAAAAGCAGACAAACAATATTGGATTAAAATTAGCAGAGACAAAAAATGGTGAGTACCAATAGATGGCGCCCTCACCCCACAGTAAGTATATGGTAGCACATGTTAGAGTTTAGCACACAGCACATAAAGGGCTAAAAAGCCAATGTTACATACAAACTAAAGCGTGCTGCTGCTTATTAGGTGCCCGTTACTGATACATCAATAACGTAGTGTCAGAAAGGTTCTTGTAACAACGCACTATAATACCTTGCAACCAACATACCTAAATGGTGGATGAGAGCCCAATTCCCCGACCCATAGGTTTCGGTATGACTCCTTCTTCCGGGGGTGGTCTCTGATTAAAAGAGGTGACCTTATAAAGGATAAATATCCAATCACTATCCGTCTTGACCCCAACCAATCAAATCATAGGGTGTGTGCAGTGACGTTATGTCCAATACCATGCCCATCACCTCAATAGGTGGATACATAGGGCGTGCTGCAAGTGGGGTGGAAGTACGAGATCACATATATTAACAGATGTAATACACCTCTGGGCCCTGACACAATTACTCATATATATCAGAGGACTCCACACAGCCCAATATAATCTATATTGATTATTCCACGATGATCACATCAACAGAAGTTCCGTATATTTGTCGAAAAGGCCCAGGTAGATAATATGCTTCTCCAACTTCATATATCGAGGGTATACAAGGACAGAATACAAGACGGATATGAGAGGAACTGAAAAATAAAAAATAATAAAAACACAAATAAATATAAGACCAAATTAGAGCAGAGCATCACGGACGCCAACTGAAACCCCACATGTCATCTTGAACCCAAGAAAACCCGAGAGAGACACCATCAGAAAAGAGCTCCCTATTCTAGAAAGGACACGAAACTTAAGTACTCATTCAATCCATCAGGCTGTAGCGTTTTCAATGTCCATATCCACTCAGTTTCGCGTTGTGCAAGAAGTCGGCTAATATTGCTGCCTCTAACCCCAGTCACAACCTGGTCTATGCCTCGTACCTTCAATAAGTTATAATTGCAGTTATGATGTTTCTTGAAGTGCCTCGGTATAGTCTTAAGGCCCTCAATGTCCACATCATCTACGGCGGCTTGAATATCACGGACGTGTTCTCTCACGCGTACCTTAAGGGCTCGTGTGGTAAGGCCAACATAGATGAGTGGACACGGACAACTGGCATAGTATACTACAGCCTTAGATAGACAATTAATTCTCTTCTTGATTGGGAAGACTTTCCCATCCGACGAGGCAAAATCGGTTGCACACAGCTCTGCTTCACACACACACACAGCTCTGCTTCACACACACACAGCTCTGCTACACACACACACAGCTCTGCTACACACACACAGCTCTGCTACACACACACAGCTCTGCTACACACACACACACAGCTCTGCTACACACACACACACACAGCTCTGCTACACACACACACACAGCTCTGCTACACACACACACAGCTCTGCTACACACACACACAGCTCTGCTACACACACACACAGCTCTGCTACACACAGAGCTCTGCTTCACACACACAGCTCTGCTACACACACACACAGCTCTGCTACACACACACAGCTCTGCTTCACACACACAGCTCTGCTTCACACACACAGCTCTGCTTCACACACACACACACACAGCTCTGCTTCACACACACACATCTTTCTTCAGCTCTGCTTCACACACACACAGCTCTGTTTCACACACACAGCTCTTTTTCACACACACACACACACACACACACACACAGCTGTTTCACACACACACACAGCTCTGTTTCACACACACACACAGCTCTGTTTCACACACACACAGCTCTGTTTCACACACACACACACACAGCTCTGTTTCACACACACACACAGCTCTGTTTCACACACACACACACACACACAGCTCTGCTTCACACACACACACACACACACACACAGCTCTGCTACACACACACACAGCTCTGCTACACACACACAGCTCTGCTTCACACACACACACAGCTCTGCTTCACACACAGCTCTGCTTCACACCACACATCTTTCTTCAGCTCTGCTTCACACACACAGCTCTGCTTCACACTACACATCTTTCTTCAGCTCTGCTTCACACACAGCTCTGCTTCACACACACACAGCTCTGCTTCAAACACACACAGCTCTGCTTCACACACACAGCTCTGCTTCACACACACAGCTCTGCTTCACACACACACACACACACACACAGCTGCTTCACACACAGCTCTGCTTCACACACACAGCTCTGCTTCACACACACACAGCTCTGCTTCACACACACACACAACTCTGCTTCACACACACACACAACTCTGCTTCACACACACAGCTCTGCTTCACACACACACACAGCTGCTTCACACACACAGCTTTGCTTCACACACACAGCTTTGCTTCACACACACACACAAACAGCTCTGCTACACACACACAGCTCTGCTACACACACACAGCTCTGCTACACACACACACAGCTCTGCTTCACACACACACAGCTCTGCTTCACACACACACAGCTCTGCTTCACACACACACACACACAGCTCTGCTTCACACACACACACACACACAGCTCTGCTTCACACACACACACACAGCTCTGCTTCACACACAGCTCTGCTTCACACCACACATCTTTCTTCAGCTCTGCTTCACACACACACACACACACACAGATCTGCTTCACACTACACATCTTTCTTCAGCTCTGCTTCACACACACAGCTCTGCTTCTCACACACAGCTCTGCTTCACACACACACAGCTCTGCTTCACACACACACAGCTCTGCTTCACACACACACAGCTCTGCTTCACACACACACAGCTCTGCTTCACACACACACACACACAGCTCTGCTTCACACACACACACACACACACACACACAGCTGTTTCACACAAACACACAGCTCTGTTTCACACACACACACACAGCTGTTTCACACACACACAGCTCTGCTACACACACACACAGCTCTGCCACACACACACACAGCTCTGCCACACACACACAGCTCTGCTTCACACACAGCTCTGCTTCACACCACACATCTTTCTTCAGCTCTGCTTCACACACACAGCTCTGCTTCACACACACAGCTCTGCTTCACACACAGCTGTTTCTCACACAGCTGTTTCTCACACAGCTCTGCTTCACACACACAGCTCTGCTTCACACACACAGCTCTGCTTCACACACACAGCTCTGCTTCACACACAGCTCTGCTTCACACACAGCTCTGCTTCACACACACAGCTCTGCTTCACACACAGCTCTGCTTCACACACACACAGCTCTGCTTCACACACACAGCTCTGCTTCACACACAGCTCTGCTTCACACACACACAGCTCTGCTACACACACACACTGCTCTGTTTCACACACACACACACACACACACACACACACACACACACACACACACACACAGCTCTGTTTCACACACACACAGCTCTGTTTCACACACACAGCTCTGCTTCACACACAGCTCTGCTTCACACACACACAGCTCTGCTACACACACACACTGCTCTGTTTCACACACACACTGCTCTGTTTCACACACACACACACACACACACACACACAGCTCTGTTTCACACACACACAGCTCTGTTTCACACACACAGCTCTGTTTCACACACACACAGCTCTGTTTCACACACACACAGCTCTGTTTCACACACACACAGCTCTGTTTCACACACACAGCTCTGTTTCACACACACAGCTCTGTTTCACACACACACACACACACACACACACACACACACAGCTCTGCTACACACACACACAGCTCTGCTACACACACACACACAGCTCTGCTACACACACACAGCTCTGCTACACACAGACACAGCTCTGCTACACACACACACAGCTCTGCTACACACACACATCTCTGCTTTACACACACACAGCTCTGCTTCACACACACACAGCTCTGCTTCACACACACAGCTCTGCTTCACACACACACAGCTCTGCTTCACACCACACATCTTTCTTCAGCTCTGCTTCACACACACACAGCTCTGCTTTACACACAGCTCTGTTTCACACACAGTTCTGCTTCACACACAGCTCTGCTTCATACACACACAGCTCTGCTTCTCACACACAGCTCTGCTTCTCACACACACAGCTCTGCTTCTCACACACACAGCTCTGCTTCTCACACACACAGCTCTGCTTCACACACACACAGCTCTGCTTCACACACACACAGCTCTGCTTCACACACACACACACACACAGCTCTGCTTCACACACACACACACACAGCTCTCCTTCACACACACACACTGCTCTGCTTCACACACACACACACACTGCTCTGCTTCACACACACACAGCTCTGCTTCACACACACACACACACAGCTCTGCTTCACACACACACAGCTCTGCTTCACACACACAGCTCTGCTTCACACACACACACAGCTCTGCTTCACACACACATCTTTCTTCAGCTCTGCTTCACTCACACACACAGCTCTGTTTCACACACACACAGCTCTGCTTCACACACACACAGCTCTGTTTCACACACACACACCTCTGTTTCTCACACACACACACAGCTCTGTTTCACACACACACACACACACACACACACACACAGCTGTTTCTCTCACACACACACACACAGCTCTGTTTCTCACACACACACAGCTCTGTTTCTCTCTCACACACACACACACACACACACACAGCTCTGCTTCACACACCACACATCTTTCTTCAGCTCTGCCCTTACCTGCTCTGATGCCATCCTCCTGCTGCTCCGGTATAGGCCGCCGTCCTCCTGCTGCTGTTCCGGTGCCGCAGCCATCCTCCTGCTCCGGTGAGTCTCCTCTCCTGGCCGCGGCGCCGGTCTTCTCATCCGCGGCGCCGGTCTTCTCATCCGCGGCCGCGGTGCCGGTCTTCTCATCCGTGGCCTGGGCGGCGTCCTGCTGTGACGGCCATGGCTGCGTCCTGCTGTGACGGCCGCGGCATTGGACCCCGCAGCAGAGCAGGGAGCAGGCATACCTCTGACCCCGGAAGTACAAACTACTTCCGGGGTCAATCAGCGTCCTGCGCCCGCAGTTTGTTTTTGCGTCTTAGAGACGCAGATACAAATAAATGTAGGTGCGCGCACCTCCCTCCCCCCCCCCCCCGAAAACACAGCTGATTTATTAGACTGTCTTTACGGAGGGGGAGAGGGTGTGAAGAAGAAAAAAAAAAATTGCTGACGGGTGGCAAGTATGGCCCTGGTGGTGGGGGCCCCCTTGGAAGCTCTTATGGTGGGGGCCCCGGGGCTGAAGCCCCGCCTGCAATCCGGCCCTGACCACAACCCGTGGATGGCGTCACGGACTAAATCCCCAAACCAAACCACCCCCTTTTCACTCACTGGCGAGGAGCGCTGCTCGAGTCCCCGGATCCGGCCCACCGCTCGAGCCACCGAGCAGCAGCAGCAGCGCCGGACCCGAGCGTTAGCGAGCGCAGTGCCCCGCCGCCCGCGACAACTTGGCGTCACGAACAGGATAGAACCGATCTACTTACCAGTAGAAGTGCGCCTTGTGGTCTCCGCCGCCGGCGGCGGCGTCCGGCCGAAAAATTTGAAGCGCCACCATCTTTGGCGCGAAGATTTCCCGCTCGAGCGTCTTCCCCGAGCAGGGAAGGTGCGAAAAGCGAAGCCCCGCCCCCAAAGCGGAAGGGCTAAAGAGAACCAAGGGGGGATGGGAAAAAGATGTCTGCGCCTGACGGAGCCGTTGGAGGGCAGGGAAAGCAGTTAATACTAGATGGAATAATGAGCAGCTGGCTTTTTCAAAAGAGGAAAAGCCGCCGGAGCTTTGTGACAGCCGTGCAGCGCCGTGCTGGTGATCGGGCATCGGTGAGTATGAGAGAGGGGGGGAGAGGGATAGACCGACAGAGAGAGAGACCGACCGAGAGAGAGAGAAAGAGAGAGAGACAGACTGACAGAGATAGAGATTGACAGACATCGACAGACCTCACTCATTTCCAGTGTTTTCTGCAACATGCGATAAATGTATTTAGAAAAACTCATGTCACTAGGATGGTGTGTGTGCGCCGTCCGTGTGACATCCGTTTTTTTCCACGCACCCATAGGCTTTCATTGGAGTGACTCGCACGTGAAACTCACCAAAACGCAGCATGCTCTATGATATCCCCCACAGCTCTTTAAGGCCCTGTCACACACAGAGATAAATCTGCGGCAGATCTGTGGTTGCAGTGAAATTGTGGACAATTAGTGCCAGGTTTGTGGCTGTGTACAAATGGAACAATATGTCCATGATTTCACTGCAACCACAGATCTGCCAAAGATTTATCTCTGTGTGTGACGGGGCCTTTAGTGTCTCACATTGTATCATAATATCTCTCGCCACTCCGTAATGTCACCACAGCTCCATAATATCCCCCACAGCTCCATAATATCCCCCATAGCTCCATAATATCCCCCATAGCTTCATAATATTCCCCACTGATGGAAAAAGAAAAGTATGGATTAAACTCTGCAAGGCATGGAAGCAAGATTTATCCAGGACTCAGACCGCTTCCATTAGAAACTTTCAGCTTAGAAATCCCACAGTAATCTCCCTGTATGAATTGTATTCACCTTGTGACATCCCCGAACTTATACAGCACAGGGAGGTGTCGCGGTAAACAATGCATGGACCGCCGCTGATGTCACAATGTAAAGAGTTAATCCCAGCGGGGATCTCCAAGAATGTGGGCGGCATTGCTCGGTAATCCCCCTGCATGAATTGTATTCACATTGTGACATCCCGAACTTCTCTGCAGTGACGTGTGGCATTAAACAATGCAGGGACCCCCGCTGACGTCACAAGGTGAATAGTTAATCCCAGCGGGGGATCTCCAGGAAAGCCCCCGGTAATTCTCCAGCATGAATTGTATTCGCCTCCTGACATCCCCGGACTTCCCTGCAAAGAGATGTCGCGGTAAAACACCGCAAGAATACTGAATGCCTGGTGCACAGCCTATGCCACATAAATGCAGGCAACCCCCGCTGACGTCAAGGTGAACCCCGAAAAACCCCGGTGATCCTCCTGCATGAACTGTGTTCACCTTGTGGCTTGCACCAGACATTCAGTATTCTTGCAGTGTTTTACCGACACCACTCTACAGGGAGGTCCGGGGATGTCACAAGTTGAATACAGTTCATGTAGGAGATCCGCTGCTGGCATGAACTCTTCACCTTACTCACCTCTCTGCAGTCTCCTGGGTCACGTCCGATGGGCTCCAGGACCTCCCGGTAAGCAGCTGATTGTTTACGTCCAGCGGTGAACAGCTTGCCAGCTTTTTAACAAGCAGATGATGAATCAGCTGATCTTCCCTGGACGTAAACGATCGGATGATGCTATCAGGTGATAGCATCAGCTGCTTACCAGCGGGTCCTGGAGCCCATGGGACTTTTAGACAATCAGCTGATGTGTAATCTGTTTCAGGTCCTTGAACCTGTGTCAGGTTCAAAGACCTGAATCCAATATCATCTGATCAGAAGGCAAACCGATCAGATGATGTGTCATCATCTGATCAGTTTGCCTTTCAATCAGATGATATTGGATTCGGATTGGACATCAAGGGACCCTCGACCCAGGACTACAGCGGAGGGGGGTTCTTTAGTTCAGTAAAGATGGAGTCACTAATTGTGTTGTGTTTTATTTCTAATAAAAAATATTTTTCTCTGTATTGTGTTTTTTTTATCTTTACTAGAAATTCATGGTGGCTATGTCTAATATTGGCGTGACACCATGAATTTCAGGCTTAGGGCCAGCTGATAATACAAAGCTGGCCCTAACCCCATTATTACCCAGTGAGCCACCCGATACCAGGGCCGCTGGAAGAGTTGGATACAGCACCAGAAGATGGCGCTTCCTATGAATGCGCCATTTTCTGGGACAGCTGCGGACTGCAATTCACAGTGGGGGGGCCCAGAAAGCTTGGGCCACCCTGTACTGCGGATTCCAGTCCCCAGCTGCCTAGTTGCACCTGTCTGGACACATAAATTGGGCGAAGCCCATGTCGTTTTTTTTTTTAAATTATTTTATGAAATTCATGAAATAATTAAAAAAAGGGCTTCCCTATATTTTTGGTTCCCAGCTGGGTACAAATAGGCAGCTGGGGGTTGGAGGCCACCCGTACCTGCCTGCTGTACCTGGCTGGCATACAAAAATATGGCAAAGCCCATGTCGATTTTTTTTTAATTCATTAAAAAAAAAAAAAAAACCAAACACATAACCCAAAAGGGTTAGGAGTAAAAAAAAATGCTTAGGCTCTCGCTGTATTTTCTATTGCTAGGGTAACTTAAACAGCTACTGGCTGCTAACCCCTCCTGCTTGGTGTTACCTTCACTGGCAATGAAAAATCCAGTTAAGCCCTTTTTTCTTGAGTTTTTTTGCCAAAAAATTAAAAAAAAAAATCCATGGGCTTAGCCCAATTTTTGTGTCCAGCCAGGTACAACCAGACAGCTGGGGACTGGAAACCGCAACGCTGAGTGGCCCAAGCTTTCTGGGCCACCCGCTGTGTATTGCAGTCCGCAGCTGCCCCAGAAAATGGTGCTTTCATAGAAGCGCCATCTTTTGGCGCTGTATCCAACTCTTCCAGTGGACATGGTGCCAGGTGGCACGCTGGGTAATAAGGGGTTAATACCAGCTTTGTTTTACCAGCTGGTATTAAGCCCGAGATTCTTAATGTGAAGCCAAGTTTGACCCGGATATTAAGAATCTCCAATAAAGGGTTAAAAAAAGACACCACACAAAAAATACTTTATTAAAAATAAATACACAGACACACTTAGGGACTCCATTTTTTTACTCCCTCTCACCCCTCCTCAATCCTGGTCTTCTGTCACCGATCTAGCTCTGCTATATCAGAAAGCACGGGGGAGGAAGAACGCTTCAAATCCCCGTGCTGTCTAATCACTCAATGAGTTAGCAGAGACTGCAGGTTGGTAAGCGGTGACATCACCGCTACCACTGTTGCCATAGTAACCTAATGAGCAGGTTGCTATAGCAACGGTGATCTCCGAGCACCTGATTCCCGGCACCGCTATTCACCTGCATGAGCCGGTAAATAGCGGTGCTGGTAAACGATCTAATAGATCATCATTTTCCTGTCACTTTTATTCCAAAATGGAGATTGAAAAAAATGGGCTGAACAAGGAAATGACATCAGAACACCTTTTTTTCACATCCAACTTTAATGAGCTGAAACAAGCATTCAATAGTAACAAAAAAAGCATGAAAAGAAGCAGGAAAAAAAGCAGGAAAAAAGCATGAAAGCATGAAAAAAAGCAGGAAAAAAAGCATGAAAAGAAGCATGAAAAGAAGCATGAAAAAAAGCATGAAAGCATGAAAAGAAGCATGAAAAAAAGCATGAAAGCATGAAAAGAAGCACAGAAAAAAGCAGCTTTTTTTGTGCTGAAAAAAAAGCACCGTGGGCACATAGCCTTATTATTCCAAATAGAATAACATGAAATCCAAATCCTGCTACCTTGTTGGATTTTGTGACATCCTATTTGGAATGATAAACCTGAAAGGTTTTTTAATCAGAGTGGACTGAGAGGTGGATAGATCTTGTTTCTTCATCTTCAGTCTGATGAGGATCACGTGGAATCTGAGCACTGACCAAACTGGCAGGAACCATTTGCAAGTGTTGGCGAGCTGCACTTTAAGTGCTTGTGTCACGGGCGGGGAGGGGATGCTACGCTCACCCACTGCTCGGGTCAGGCTGCTGCTGCTGCTGCTCGGTGGTGGCTTGAGCGGTGGGCCGGATCCTGGGGACTCGAGCGGCGCTCCTCGCCCTTGAGTGAAAGGGGGGGTGGTTTGGTTTAGGGATATTGTCCGTGACGCCACCCACGGTTGTGGTGAGGTTGTGACACCACCGCTGCTCTGGACGGGGATCCCGGGAGCGGTGACAAGGAGCAGCTTGGATGTTGTTTTCTCCCCTCCGTGGGTAGGGGGTTTGGCTGTCCCGGGGCCCGGTGAGGGAGGGATGGCAGTCGGGTTACGGGGCCTGGTGAGGTGCAGGGTCGCGGGGGCAGCGCGGTGCCGCACGGCACGGTGGTACTCACTCAGCCAATGATGAATGCAAAGTCTCCGGTAAAGCAAACGGCTGGATGGACGGGTCCCACAGACGGCTGCGGTAGTTCTCCTGGTAGGTTGGCGGTGACTGCCTTTCCCTGCACCTGTGTTATGTTCACGGTTCCAATGGCTTCCCACCGGTAACCCGCTCCCCAGCTTAGATGGAGGCCGAGGGAGCCCCTTTTGCCCGCAGGCTCTGGCCCTGGGAACTGTAGCCTTGGCGGTGACTGTATTTCCCTTCACGGTTTGAGCTGTTGCCTTCAATCGGGTCTTGACTGCTGGAAACCCCGGAGGTTCCCTTCGCTAACGGATTTGACCGGGTTTATGGCGACTCCTAGCCTGGTCGGGGTCCGTAAACCCTGCCGAATGGTGCTGGCTTCTCTTCGCTCCCCGATCCGGTACCGGCGGGCCACCGCCCGTCCCCGGTCCTTACGGTTTACTTCAATCAGCCTCTCCTGCAGACGGTCACCACCGTCTGCCAACCTTGCTGTATGTGCCCGGGCCACGCACCCAGACACCGTCAGTCTCCTCCGCTACCACTTCACTCCTCCACTTCAAACTCAACTCTACTAATCTGACTTCCTTTTCCCGCCTCCAGGACTGTGAACTCCTCGGTGGGTGGGGCCAACCGCCTGGCTCCACCCCCTGGTGTGGACATCAGCCCCTGGAGGGAGGCAACAAGGATTTTTGTTTCACTTCGGTGTGCCTAGCCGGGGTGTGGGGTGTGTTGTTGTAGTACCTGTGACGTCCTGGCTTGTCCAGGGCGCCACATTTGTGACTGTAAAACTCTGGGTGGCAGATGCAACTTACAAGACTAATCTCTGCAAACTGTATCGGGGAAGTCCTCAGACTTCTGATGAAAAAACCTTTAGTCACATTGGCAAATGGGTGCCAGTGATGACTCGCAGACAATCGCAGCATGGTGCAATTTTTTCCTCAGTCCGTTTAGGGCTGAGGAAAAACTTACAGATCTGAGTTGCCCCATCGTCCTAAATGGGGCCGAGTGCAATTTGAGATTTTCTTGCATTGCACTTGTGCGAGTAATACGTCAGTGTGATTCTGCCCTTATTGGAGTTTTTTGGACATTTTTCTTTTTTTGTTTTAAATTCTTTTGGTCATTCTGCCCAATCAGAGCTCAATCTACTAGATCTATAACAACCAGTGTTATGTGGTTATTGTCCACAATCTTGGTCTTCTTCCTGTGACTTTTTCAGTCACTGAGGGTATGTGCACATGGCGTGTTTTAAAATCCAGTGTACCTGCATCATTTTTCAAACAGAAGGTGCTTAAAAAAAACCCATTGGTGGTGTTTTTTCCTCAAGCATCTTTTTGGACATCTTTTGTGGTGGCCTCTGAGCAATAACTGACAGAAGAATGGACCCGTCACTTCTTTTAGTCCCTTCACAGCTTTCAAGACCTGAAAATGTTCAAAAGAAAGTGACAAAAGATGAATATATGCTCTACAAGTCATTTTGACTCTCCTGTGCACCTGATCATTCTTTTTGCCATAACTTAGCGCTTTTTCAGGTAGATTCCAAGTAGAATCCACAGGGAAAAAAAAAGTGGTGTGCACAGATCAGGGCTTTAAGAGAAATTTTGAGAAGACTATGGTTGGCAGGTAACGTCTGAGCTCTCTGGGAAGTGTAATTCCATAAGGACATGTTCACACTTTGTGGATGCACTACAGTTTTTTTTTGTCTGGATTGCGGGATGGATAATCTGCAGGGGATCATAGTAGCAGCAAAAGAAAAAAATCTCAGGTAGGGTAATTGACCATAGCAACTTCTTATGACGATTTTTACTGCAGATTTCTAGTTTTACAATTCATAAAATTAAATTCACAACAAAATCTGTGACAGACTCCACAAAGTGTGTTTCTGATTTGTGTGAAAATTCCCTAAGGGGCACTTTGCACACTACGACATCGCAGGTGCGATGTTGGTGGGGTCAAATTGAAAGTGACGCACATCCGGCATCGCAGGCGATGTCGTAGTGTGTAAATCCTAGATGATACGATTAACGAGCGCAAAAGCGTCATAATCGTATCATCGGTGTAGCGTCAGCGTAATCCATAATTACGCTGACGTGACGGTTCGATGTTGTTCCTCGCTCCTGCGGCAGCACACATCGCTGTGTGTGAAGCCGCAGGAGCGAGGAACATCTACCGGCATCACCGCGGCTCCCGCAGGATATGCGGAAGGAAGGAGGTGGGCGGGATGTTTACGTCCCGCTCATCTCCGCCCCTCCGCTCCTATTGGCTGCCTGCCGTGTGGCGTCGCAGTGATGCCGCACGACCCGCCCCCTTGATAAGGAGGCGGGTCGTCGGCCAGAGCGACATCGGACGGCAGGTGAGTACATGTGAAGCTGCCGTAGCGATAATGTTCGCTACGCCAGCTATCACCATGATATCGCATCTGCGACGGGGGCGGGGACTATCGCGCTCGGCATCGCAGCATCGGCTTGCGATGTCGCAGTGTGCAAAGTACCCCTAAGAGTATGTGCAGACGACAACTTTTTCAAGAGTGCGATCTGTAACCAGCCTGAGGAAGAGCTAAAGAAACACTTAAAACGATGACTGGAATGTAAAATCAGCTTGCTGTGCATTTAAGCCTCTGGAGCATCCAGGTTTCCAAAAGTCATGAAGCAGTGAAAAGTGGTGACTGGTCCATTCTTCAGGACGTTTCTGCTTGAACACTGCTTCCAATTTTATACCTACATATAAGTAAAAGAAAAAAGCGACTCCACGCTGCAAAGAACAACTGAGAAGACGCCAAAAAACACACTTCAGGAAATCACCGCCTTCATTTTCCTGAAGTGTTTTCTGCTTGAAAAACTCAGTGGGTTCGCTAAGTTTTTCGCTGTGTGCACATAGCCTGGGGGTTCTTTCCATGTAACTATATGCTGCTGTAAGGGAAATAGTGATTAAGGCCAGAGTCACATTTGTGAGTGACTCGTGTGAGTCTCACATCACGTCACCCGGCATGGCCGCACACTATCCGGACAGGAGCGGGTCGGCTGCATGTATTTCTGTGCAGCTGAGACGCTCTTGTCCGGAGAGCGTGCGGCCGTGTCGGGTGATGCGATGTGAGACTCGCGCGATTCTCTTAAAAGTGTAACTCTGGCCTATGAGAAGTAAATCAGTTTTCTCTCAACACTTCCAGCAGAACGAGACTCCCTTGTCTCTTGCCTTTATTGTTCGTTAGCTGGGAGGCGAGGATATACACACAATCAAAGGAGACTTCCTATCTGCCTACAGGGTGCAGAAAGTCCCCATATGGTGTGCTGTTGAAGGGACTGACTGAAAAATTTAGGTTCTAAATCGATAGAAATAATTACAACATTGGCCGAAAACATACTGATAGGGAATTTAAATTGTGAGCCCTGATGGGGACAGTGTTGCCATTGTATGTGGAATCAATAGCGCTATCTAAATGAATTAATATTATTATTATATTATTAAGTATTCTGTGATCAAGACCATCATCGATTGATCGTTCTGTAATGTCCCAAAGTTGTCATTAAAGGGAACCTGTCATCAGATTTAACAACTATAAGCTGCGGCCACCACCAGTGGGCTCATATATACAGCATTCTAGAATACTGTATATAAGAGCCCAGGCCGCTGTGTAGAACATAAAAAACACTTTTATTATACTCACAGAGGGGCGGTCGGGTCCGATGGGTGTTGCTGCTCTCCGGTCCAGCACTTCCTCTCTGCAGCGATGGTCATCCTCCTTCTTCACAGACCCATGTGCAGGACAAGTAGTACGTCACCCACACTGGCATATTGATCCTGCGCAGGTGCACTTTGATCTGTTCTACTGAGGGCAGAGCAATGTACTGTAATACGCAGGCGCGAAGAAAGGTCAAAGATTGCTCTCAGAGCAGCCTGGGCTCTTATATAAAGTTCTAGAAGGTGGCCCGATTCTACGCATCGGGTATTCTAGAATTTACGTATTGTGTAGTTCATGTATGATTTTTGTTATATATATATAGATAGATGTTGTTGTGTGTACTTACCAAGTGTTGGTGTAGGGGCTGTACATGTTCTGGGTGTTGTCTGGGTGTGACGGTGGGGGAGAGCGGTGTTGTATGTGTGTTGCGTGTGTTGCGTTGTTTGTGGAGCGCTGTGTGTCTGTAGCGTTGTGTGTGTTGCGCGGTTTGTGTGTGTGTGGTGTGTTTTGGGGGGAGGTATGTTTTGTGCAATGTGTGTGTTGTGCGGTATGTGCGTATATTTATGTATGCCGCGGTGTTTGTGTGTTGGGTGTTGTGTGTGTGCTGCGTTGTCTGTGTGTGTGGGTGTCTGTGTAGGGCGGTGTTTGTGGTTCCCAGTGTGTGTGTGTGTTGTGCAGTGCGCGTGTGTGTGTGTTGGGGGGAGGTGTGCACCTCCCATCGTGCTCCATCCCCCATGCTGCGCACTTCCCATCGTGCTCCATCCGCCATGCTGCGCACTCCCAAACGTGCTCCATCCGCCATGCTGCGCACTCCCAAACGTGCTCCATCCGCCATGCTGCGCACTCCCAAACGTGCTCCATCCGCCATGCTGCGCACTTCCCATCGTGCTCCATCCGCCATGCTGCGCACTCCCAAACGTGCTCCATCCGCCATGCTGCGCACTCCCAAACGTGCTCCATCCGCCATGCTGCGCACTCCCAAACGTGCTCCATCCGCCATGCTGCGCACTCCCCATCGTGCTCCATCCGCCATGCTGCGCACTCCCAAACGTGCTCCATCCGCCATGCTGCGCACTCCCAAACGTGCTCCATCCACCATGCTGCGCACTCCCCATCGTGCTCCATCCGCCATGCTGCGCACTCCCAAACGTGCTCCATCCGCCATGCTGCGCACTCCCAAACTTGCTCCATTCGCCATGCTGCGCACCCCCAAACTTGCTCCATCCGCCATGCTGCGCACTCCCAAACTTGCTCCATCCGCCATGCTGCGCACTCCCAAACGTGCTCCATCCGCCATGCTGCGCACACCAAACGTGCTCCATCCGCCATGCTGCGCACACCAAACGTGCTCCATCCGCCATGCTGCGCACTCCCAAACGTGCTCCATCCGCCATGCTGCGCACTCCCAAACGTGCTCCATCCGCCATGCTGCGCACTCCCAAACGTGCTCCATCCGCCATGCTGCGCACTCCCAAACGTGCTCCATCCGCCATGCTGCGCACTCCCAAACGTGGTCCATCCGCCATGCTGCGCACTCCCAAACGTGGTCCATCCGCCATGCTGCGCACTCCCAAACGTGGTCCATCCGCCATGCTGCGCACTCCCAAACGTGCTCCATCCGCCATGCTGCGCACTCCCAAACGTGCTCCATCCCCCATGCTGCGCACTCCCAAACGTGGTCCATCCGCCATGCTGCCTGCGCACTCCCAAACGTGCTCCATCCCCCATGCTGCGCACTCCCCATCGTGCTCTATCCCCCATGCTGCGCACCCCCCATCGTGCTCCATCCCCCATGCTGCCCGCAGCATCAGCCTCTCTGCCCGCAGCATCAGCCTCTCTGCCCGCAACATCAGCCTCTCTGCCCGCAACATCAGCCTCTCTGCCCGCAACATCAGCCTCTCTGCCCGCAACATCAGCCTCTCTGCCCGCAACATCAGCCTCTCTCCTGCCAGCATTAGCCTCTCTCCTCCCAGCATCAGCCTTTTCTGTCCCTAGCATCAACCTCTCTCCTCCCAGTCTACCCCAGCCTCAGCCTCCCCCAGCATCAGCCTCTCTTCTCTCAGCCTCCCCCTCCCAGCCTTCCCCAGGATCAGCCTCTCTCCTCCCAGCATCAGCCTCTCTCCTCCCAGCATCAGCCTCTCTCCTCCCAGCATCAGCCTTTTCTGTCCCCAGCATCAGCCTCTCTCCTCCCAGCCTACCCCAGCCTCAGCCTCCCCCAGCATCAGCCTCTCTTTTCTCAGCCTCCCCCTCCCAGCCTTCCCCAGGATCAGCCTCTCTCCTCCCAGCCTCCTCCAGCACGCTGTGCTCCTCTGCCGACACAGATCCGATCTCGCACACACACATACACACACTCACACACACACGATCGCATACACTCACACCCCCCCCGATCGCATATACTCACACACCCCGATCGCATACACTCACACACACCCGATCGCATACACTCACACACACCCGATCGCATACACTCACACACACCCGATCGCATACACTCACACACACCCGATCGCATACACTCACACACACCCGATCGCATACACTCACACACCCCCGATCGCATACACTCACACACACACACATTGACGATATTGCACATACGCGCTCACACTCACAACATCCGGAGATACCACATGCTTCTGGCCATGTGATCCTCCGGCAGGTCCTGGAAGTTCCCTGCACAGTATCGCCGCCGAGAAGCAAGCGATATCCCAGGATGTTGTGAGTATGTGGATGCGATGTGATGTGTGTGTGAGGTGTGTGTGAGAGTGAGTGTGATCTGATGTGTGTGTGTGTGCGTGCGTGCGTGTGTATGTTCCGCCGCTGCAGGACCTTGATGCGCTGGTAACTATGCTACCATGGTTACCAGCGTATCCCGTCCCCCGCTCGCACGGGAGCCCACACCAGCATACGGCGGCAACCCCAGCAATGCGAGGGTATGTGTCGGCTGGGTTGGCGGCGTACGCTGATGTGGGCTCCCGGGGGTACAGTACTCACCTGGGAGTCGTGGCTCCGTGTCGGTCGGTTCGGGGAATGCGTGCGGGGGGCGGGGCCAGAGCGAGTATGCATTGCGTGAGGGGGCGGGGCGTGGGCGAGTTGCCTGGGCGAGTGGCCAATCCGTGCGGGGGGGCGGGGCCATGGCGAGCCCAGCGGCCAATCAGCTTTGTGTCACCGTAAGGACACAATTTTGGAGCAAGACAGACAGACAGACAGACAGACAGACAGAATAAGGCAATTATATATATAGATTCTAGAATGCTGTACACAGTGTGCAGAATTATTAGGCAAGTTGTATTTTATAGGATTTTTTTTTTCGTTGATTAACAACTATGTTCTCAATCAACCCAAAAGACTCACAAATATCAAAGGTTAATATTTTTGGAAGTTGGAGTCGTTTTTTTTTTAGATTTGGCTAACTTAGGAGGATATCTGTTTGTGCAGGTAACTATTACTGTGCAGAATTATTAGGCAACTTAATAAAAGCCAAATATATTCCCATCTCACTTGTTTATTTTCACCAGGTAAACCAATATAACTGCACAAAATTTAGAAATAAACATTTCTGACATGCAAAAACAAAACCCCAAAAAATTAGTCACCAATATAGCCACCTTTCTTTCTGATGACACTCAGCAGTCGACCTTCCATAGATTCTGTCAGTTGCTTGATCTGCTTACGATCAACATTGCGTGCAGCAGCCACCACAGCCTCCAAGACACTGTTCCGAGAGGTGTACAGTTTTACCTCCCTGTAGATCTTACATTTTATGAGGGACCACAGGTTCTCTATGGGGTTCAGATCAGGTGAACAAGGGGGCCATGTCATTATTTTTTCATCTTTTAGACCTTTACTGGCCAGCCACGCTGTGGAGTAGTTGGATGCATGTGATGGAGCATTGTCCTGCATGAAAATCATCTTTTTCTTGAACGATACCAACTTCTTCCTGTACCACTGCTTGAAGAAGTTGTCTTCCAGAAACTGGCAGTAGGTCTGGGAGTTGAGCTTCATTCCATCCTCAACCAGAAAATGTCCCACAAGTTCATTTTTGACGATACCAGCCCATACCAGTACCCCACCTCCACCTTGCTGGTGTCTGAGTCGGAGTGGAGCTCTCTGCCCTTTACTGATCCAGCCTGTGTCTCATCCATCTGGCCCGTCAAGAGTCACTCTCATTTCATCAGTCCATAAAACCTTTGAAAAATCAGTCTTAAGATATTTCTTGGCCCAGTCTTGACGTTTTACCTTATGTTTCTTGTTCAAAGGTGGTCTTTTTTCAGCCTTCCTTACCATGGCCATGTCCCTGAGTATGGCACACCTTGTGCTTTTTGATACTCCAGCCTGGCTGGGGGCAAAGAGGCTGATGCTGGGGGCAGAGAGGCTGATGCTGGGGGAAGCTGGGGGAGAGAGGCTGAAGCTGGGGGAGGCTGGGGGGAGAGAGGCTGATGCTGGGGGAGGCTGGGGGGAGAGAGGCTGATGCTGGGGGGTCTGGGGGGAGAGAGGCTGATGCTGGGGGGTCTGGGGGGAGAGAGGCTGATGCTGGGGGAGAGGCTGCTGGTGAAGGCGGGGGAGAGCGGCTGCTGCTGGGGGAATGGGAGAGAGGGGCCAATCCTAGAGACAGAGGACAAGGGTTGAGGGATAGTGCAATGACAAAATCGATGGCGGGGGAGTGTAAGGACTCAGAATGAGAGGGGGGCAGCATTGGGAGCTCATTATGGAGAAGGGGCAGCATGTGTGGGCTCAGTATGGAGTGGAGCAATGTAGGGGAGTCAATATCAAGAGTGGGGTAGTGTGTGTGTGTGTGTGTGTGTGTGTGTGTGTGTGGGAGGGGTGTCTCAGCATGAGCGTTAGTGTGGTGGTCTTAGGATGAGTGGGGCAGCATGGAGGTGTCATTATGAAAAAGAGGAAGGCAGCATTAGGAGCTCATGGGACATTGTGAGGAGGGAACAGCATGCATGGGAAACTGTGAGGAGGGAGCAGCATGCATGGGACACTGTGAGGAGGGAGCAGCATGCATGGGACACTGTGAGGAGGGAGCAGCATGCATGGGACACTGTGAGGAGGGGGCAGCATGCATGGGACACTGTGAGGAGGGGCAGCATGCATGGGACATTGTGAGGAGGGGGCAGCATGCATGGGACATTGTGAGGAGGGAACAGCATGAATGGGACACTGTGAGGAGGGGGCAGCATGCATGGGACATTGTGAGGAGGGGGCAGCATGCATGGGACATTGGGAGGAGGGGGCAGCATGCATGGGACATTGGGAGGAGGGGGCAGCATGCATGGGACATTGGGAGGAGGGGGCAGCATGCATGGGACATTGGGAGGAGGGGGCAGCATGCATGGGACATTGTGAGGAAGGGGTAGCATGCATGGGACATTGGGAGGAGGGGGCAGCAAGCATGGGACATTGTGAGGAGGGGGCAGCATGCATGGGACATTGTGAGGAGGGGGCAGCATGCATGGGACATTGTGAGGAGGGGGCAGCATGATGTGAGGTCAATGTGCAGATCATATTTCATAATTGAGGAAGGTGTGGTGGGTATAATTTATAAGGGAGGGCAGTGTGTAGTTTATTAGGGGCAGTGTGACAGTCACAGTATATAAGTGAGGACGGTGTGGTGGGAATATTTTATACTCATGCTATGTTTTGATGTGCCTGTGGTGATCCCCATTGGGGGGGGGGTTAGTGCCCTTCGTTTCTCATTGATACTTTTTCAAGGGTTTTACAGAGTAGATCTGCCTTAAACAGATGTTGTGTGCGAAAACTCAGTGTTACGTTGTCACTAAGGGGCACGACCACTTAAAGTGCCTAGGGCAGCACGAAGGCAAAATACAGCCCTGACTCCAGTAACGTTGCAGCTCTGAAATATTGCCAAACTGGTGGCAATGGCATCTTGGCAACTTCTCGCTTGATTTTCCTCAATTCATGGGCAGTTATTTTGCGTCTTTTTTGTCCAACACGCTTCCTATGACCCTGTTGGCTATTTGCCATGAAACGCTTGATTGTTCGGTGATCACGCTTCAAAAGTTTGGCAATTTCAAGACTGCTGCATCCCTCTGCAAGACATCTGACAATTTTGGACTTTTCAGAGCCCATCAAATCTCTCTTCTGACCCATTTTGTCAAAGGAAAGGAAGTTGCCTAATAATTAAGCACACCTTATATAGGGTGTTGATGTCATTACACCACACCCCTCCTCACTACAGAGATGCACATCACCTGATTTACTTAATTGGTAGTTGGCTCTCAAGCCTATACAGCTTGGAGTAGGACAACATGTATAAAAAGTATCATGTGATCAAAATACTCATTTGCCTAATAATTCTGCACACAGTGTATATAAGAGCTCAGTGGTGATGGCTGCAGCTTATAGTCGCCACCTCTGGTGACAGGTTCCCTTTAAGAACAATGAGTTCTGGGAGTGATGATCTGCAGAGCCCTGATGTCATCATCATCCAGTCATGTAGAATTTGTACCAGCCTCATATACAGATCTGTGGTTGGTTCTCCAGGATGCTTGGAACAACCTCCTTCAAGAAATGCACGCATGTACTGAGAAGAATCCACGCCGTTTTGAAGGCATAGTTTGGTCACACCAAATATTGATTTGATTTTCCTTTTGTTAATTGATAAACTAAGACTTCTATTTCTGAAGCCTTCTTACTTTACAGCATTTTTCCCACACCTGCCTAAACTTTTAGCACAGTACTGTATATGACCAAAAGGAAGCCTGTCCCCATCCCAAAAAAAACAAAATGCCCAACTCAGTGATACATACAATGGCTACAAAATTATAACCTTTTCAAGAGGTTGTCTGGGCAGAAGGTGACATTACCCGGGGCTTAGCTTGGGATAAAATAGGAATATGGACGACGCTTACTGGCACCAATATTGAGCCAGTGCAGGCTGCACCAGGACTGAAAACGTCACCAATCAATCACAGGAGTAATGTGATCTATGATTGACTGCAGCGGTCAGGCGACGTGTGCAGCACATCATCCAAGGTTTTCCCAACTTAATTCTGTTAAAAGATATGTGACCGCTGCAGCCAATCACAGGTCACTGGGGTATAATGACAGATTGAATGATGACATTTTCATTACCGCAGCCGATGGAGCCTCTTGTTTTGGATGCAGCAGGTGCTAGTAGGTGTTAACTTTGTTATTTTCTGTAAAAGCAAAATCCTTGGGCAATGTTACCCCTTTAAATAATGGCATAACACAGTTGCACAACTTGCTGAACATACTAAAGGGAAGGGGTTAAGTAAACTGTGCATAATCTATATATATAATTGCCTTATTCTGTCTGTCTGTCTGTCTGTCTGTCTATCTGTCTATCTGTCATGCTCCAAAATTGTGTCCTTACGGTGACACAAAGCTGATTGGCCGCTGGGCTCGCCATGGCCCCGCCCCCCACACGGATTGGCCTCTCGCCCCGGCTCTCTGCAGGCCCGGCCCCCCTCACGCAATGCACGCTCGCTCTGGCCCAACTGACACGGACCTCCGATTCCCAGGTGAGTACACACACACACATCAGATCACACTCACTCTCACACTCACTCTCACACACACCTCACACATCACAACATGCTGGGATATCGCTTGCTTCTACACCGGCTCCGTCAGGATCCCGGCAGCGCCAGACATAACCTTGCGATGCTGGGATCTTGACGGAGGCCGTGAAAGCTGGTAACCATTATACACATCGGGTAACTAAGGTCCCTTAGTTACCCGATGTGTATCATAGTTACCAGTGTACACCGGCTCACACTCACTCTCACACACACCTCACACACACATCACATCGCATCCACACATCAAGGTCCTGCAGCTGCGGAACATACACACACATAACAGCACACACACACACACAAATCAGATCACACTCACACACACCTCACACATCACATCGCATCCAAATACTCACAACATCCTGGGATATCGCTTGCTTCTCGGCGGCGATACTGTGCTGTTGTGAGCTTCCAGGACCTGCCGGGGGATCACATGGCCAGAAGCATGTGATATCCCCGGATGTTGTGAGTATCAGCGCGTATGTGCAATATCGTCAGTGTGTGTGTCTTTGTGTGTGAGTGTATGCGATCGGGTGTGTGTGAGTGTATGCGATCGGGTGTGTGTGAGTGTATGCGATCGGGTGTGTGTGAGTGTATGCGATCGGGTGTGTGTGAGTGTATGCGATCGGGTGGGTGTGTGTGGGTGTGTGTGAGTGTATGCGATCGGATCTGTGAGTGTCGGCAGAGGAGCACGGCGTGCTGGAGGAGGCTGAGAGGAGAGAAGCTGAACCTGGGGAAGGCTGGGATGGGGAGGCTGATGATGGAGACGGAGAGGCTGATGCTGGCACAGCATGGCGGATGGAGCACGTTTGGGAGTGCGCAGCATGGCGGATGGAGCACCTTTGGGAGTGCGCAGCATGGCGGATGGAGCACCTTTGGGAGTGCGCAGCATGGCGGATGGAGCACCTTTGGGAGTGCGCAGGATGGGAGATGGAGCACGATGGGGGGTGCGCAGCATACGGGATGGAGCACGATGGGGAGTGCGCTGCATGGGGGATGGAGCACGATGGGAAGTGCACACCTCCCCCCAACACACACACATACGCGCGCGCACTGCACAACACACCACACCACACACACACACTGGGAACCACAAACAACTGCCCTACACAGACACCCACACACACAGACAACGCTGCACACACAAATATACGCACATACCGCACAACACGCACATTGCACAAAACATACCTCCCCCCAAAACACACCACACACACACAAACTGCGCAACACACACACAACGCTACAGACACACAGCGCTCCACAAACAACGCAACACACAAACAACACCGCTCTCACCCCCCATCACACCCAGACAACACCCAGAACATGTACAGCCCCTACACAAACACTTGGTAACTACACACAACAACATCTATATATATATATATATATATATATATAACAAAAATCATACATGAACTACACAATACGTAAATTCTAGAATACCCGATGCGTAGAATCGGGCCACCTTCTAGTAGTAATCATAATTAATTAAATAAAATAATTAATAATAATTATACAATGTGCATGTATTGTGTTCCTGAGCCACTAGAGGGCGATCTTGTCACCGTTCGTATAGATAGTACTCGTAGTCTGATGGAAAGCATGAGTGAAGTGATATTTGGTTCCCGAGGTCACATGACTCCGCCCACTGACGTCATCACCCGGAGACAGCGGGAGGTGTTCCAAGATGGCGGCCTCCATACTGAGCCGGTTCATGCTGCTGTCCCGGTCCCGGGCGCTCTCGCTAGGCGCCGCTGTGACAGGTAGGAGCAGGGTGAGGAGTGGCAGTCAGGAGCGCTGTCTGTGGCAGCTGGCAGTGCTGTGGGCGTGTACCCGCTGCTCCAGTCTTCTGTGACATTGTGGCTGCTGTCAGTGTAGGTCCATGCGCGCTCCTATGTGCATGTAATGACCAGCTCGTCTATTATATATCATCACGTGCTTGTTGTCAGTGACTGGGAACAACAAGGGGCTGCATATTCATTCACCTAATACTGAGCTCTGGCTATAAATGTGTTGGCTCTGAGGCAGATGGCAGTGTTCAGTGTCTGTATGTAACCACGTGATCAGATATGAAGATCCTACATAAGTCACTTCTAGGCTGCTTTCACACATCCGGCACAATCCGGCAAATACCGGATGAAACGGATCCGGCGCTGGATGTGTTTTTATCTTCAATGAATTGTATTGTATTAGCACCGGCGGATTGTGCCTGATGCCCTTGCGTTTCATCCGCCGTGCGCCGGATCCGGTGAAATTTCTGTGTCCGGCTGCTGGAAATTACGCAGAAGGGAAGGTTTTTTGTCACCGGCAAAAAAACGTACCGTGCTGGATCCGGCAGCGTGTTGTAAAATGAAAGCCTATAGGCGCCGGATCCATCGCAATGCGGCGAAAGACGCATTCCATCGACTGATACGTTTTTTTTAACTGCGCATGCTCAGCTGTGTAAATTGTTTTTTGGTTAGGAAATATCTGTCTCTGTCAATTGGTCGGTCTCCTCCTCTCCCTCCCCGATCTCTCATACTCACCATTCACCAGCGCGGCGCTGCATGGCTGTCACAAAGCTCCCGTGGCTTCTCCTGCTTTGAAAATGCCGGCTGCTCATTATTCCATTTTATATTCCCTGCTTCCCCCGCCCACCAGCGCCCATGATTGGTTGCAGTCAGACGCGCCCCCACGCTGAGTGACAGCTGTCTCACTGCAACCAATCACAGCTGCCGGTGGGCGGGTCTATATCGTCTATAAATAAATAATTAAAAAAACTGACATGTTGTCCCCCCCAATTTTGATACCAGCCAAAGTAAAGCCACATGGCTGAAGGCTGGTATTCTCAGGATGGGGAGCCCCACATTATGGGGATCCTCCCCAGCCTAAAAATATGAGCCAGCAGCCACCCGGAATTGCCGCATCCATTAGATGCGATGGTCCCGGGACTCTACCCAGTTCATCCCGAATTGCCCTGGTGCGGTGGCAGTTTGGGTAATAAGGAGTTAATGGAAGCCCATAGCTGCCACTAAGTCCTAGGTTAATCATGGTAGGCGTCTATGAGACACACACCATGATTAATCAGTAGTGAAAGTAAATAAACACAAACACCGAAAAATCCTTTATTTGAAATAAAAGACAAAAAAATCCCCCTCTTTCATCACTTTATTAATTATTAAATACCCCTCCAGGTCCAATGTAATCCACATGAGGTCCCACGACGCTTTCAGCTCTGCTACATGGGAAGCTGACAGAAGCGGCCATAGAGCACCACCGCTCTGTGAGCTCCACGTTGCAACTGAAGTGAGTTGCGCTGTCAGTGGTGACGTCACTCCATTTTACCCGCGGCCACAGCTGGATTCTCGGTACAAACTGCTACAACGGATCCGTTTTTTTTTTTTTTTTACTGGATCAGTCTCATCAGTTTTACCACAATCTACGCCGCATCCGTTGCATCAGGCACACACCGGATTGTTCCTGACGGCATAAAACGGATGTGTGAAAGTAGCCTTGTAGGGGATGTGCAGCCCCTCTGACCTAACCTCCTATGCAGAGCTGATGCCGAGGCAATCCTGATGGGGCAAGGCTGCTGATGAGGTGAAGCTGCTATAATATACATCTGACATGCCATGCAGTAGCCTTGCAGGGGTGGACATACTGCTGGTGCAGCTGCAGTGGGGATCCAAACGTGGGGGGAGGCCCAAATAACTATCAAAAACTCAGTCCAAGGCTGCTGATGAGGTGAAGCTGCTATAATATACATCTGACATGCCATGCAGTAGCCTTGCAGGGGTGGACATGCTGCTGGTGCAGCTGCAGTGGGGATCCAAACGTGGGGGGAGGCCCAAATAACTATCAAAAACTCAGTCCTTTGGCTGCAGAGGGGAGAACCAGGGGCCGTTCTGGCGTCATTTGCAGATGCCTGCGGGCCCGCTCTACCACACTCTGCAAATTACACTGTGATGGCCTCACTTCTCCTGTTACTGTTGGAGCTGATACTGGCAGGGTCTGTGCAGAAAATGTGCGGCACTACTGGGAGTGAGCAGTCACACAGTATGCGGGGCTGGGGGAGCTCTGCCTCCCTGGACACCAGCCTTTATAGATGCTGGGAGGGAGGAGGTTGTACTGCTGGCATTGTGATCTGCAGAGGAGTCAAATGGACAGTGGGGATCCTTCCTCTCCCTCCATCTTGTCACTAGAAGTAGTCGAGACTGAGAGCAGAGGGAGGACATAGCAGCTGTAGCAGCAGCAGCTCAGCTCTCAGTCCTGCTCTGGGCTGTGTCCTCTATTTCGCTGACCAGAGACTTCTGCACTGACCACAGCTGCCATCCTGGGATGGGGAAGCACTTTGAAGACCCTGCTCATCTTGCTTCCTTCTGCTCAGGCAATGTTCCCCAATTCTGACAATGCGCCATGCCACACAGCTAGGTCAATCAGTGTGTGGATGAAGGACCACCACATCAAAACCCTGTCATGGCCAGCCTAATCTCCAGACCTGAACCCCATTGAAAACCTCTGGAATGTAATCAAGAGGTAGATGGATAGTCACAACCCATCAAAAAAAGAACTGCTTACATTTTTGCACCAGGAGTGGCATGAGGTCACCAAAAGCAGTGTGAAAGACTGGTGGAAAGCAGCCAAGACGCATGAAAGCTGTGATTAAAAATCATGGTTATTCCACAAAATATTGATTTCTGAACTCTTCCTGACATAAATTAGTATTGTTGTTTCTAAATGATTATGAACTTGTTTTCTTGCATTATTTGAGGTCTGATAGCAATGCATTGTTTTTTTATTTTGACCATTTCTCATTTTCAGAAAATAAATACAATTTATTGCTTGGAAATTCGGAGAAGTTGTCAGTAGATTATAGAATGAAAGAACAATTTTTACATTTTACTGAAATATACCTATAAAGAGAAAAATCAGAAAAACTGACAATTTTGCAGAGCTCTCTTAATTTTTGCCAGAGCTGTATTATCCACAATGATTTTTTTTATATCCATAGAAGTTATATGCACCTCATCTCATTTGCATATATATATTCAAATCAATTGGGGGATGTGCAGAACTCGGCCACAATGCCATCGCCAGAGCTGTGCAGTTCTGTAATTGTGTAGCTCTTGCCAACGCCGACTCAGAGAACAGCTGATCAGCGGGGCACCGGGTGTAACAGCCGTCTGATCAGATATTGATGACCTATCCTAAGGACAAGCCATCAACGTTAAAGTAATGGACAACCCCTTTAAAGAAATATCAGCATTCTTTCTTATACCTGAAGCATCTCTTTAGTCATTTTTTTACCTCTTTGGCCACCAGTTTGTGTTTTTTATTGCTAACTTGCATTGATTAAACTAGTGAGAGGCACCAAGCAGAAGCCACATGTAAACCAGTCGGGTCACTTCTTTTAATCCCTTTACATCTTTAGAAACCTGAAGCCGTTAAAAGAAGCTGAAAAGACGGAACATATGAACAATAAGTGTTTTTACATAGCAGCGCGTAAGTTTATTCTTTTTAGCATGTATTTACCACTTTTTCAGGCAGATTACTGAGCGCACCTTCATCAAAAGACATTGTGTGCACACAGGCCATTCCAGTGAATGCTATACCAAGTCACTGTGTTTCTCTGCTACATCGCAGCACCGGGCAAATGTATGAGGTCTCACAAGGAAGATGGCGCCATAAGGATGATGCAAAGAAAAAAAATGCTATTTGCAATGTGCTTGCCTCAAGTCATCATGTAGCCCTGTCTAATGTCACAGTTGGAATCTTCTTTGTATGGATCCTGTACATGCACATTACAATGATGGGGCAGAATGAGGAGCTGAACCTGTGCCATCAACAGTCAAGTCCCTGTAAAGGCCCTGTCACACACACAGATAAATCTGCGGCAGATCTGTGGTTGCAGTGAAATTGTGGACAATCAGTGCCAGGTTTGTGGCTGTGTACAAATGGAACAAAATGTCCAGGATTTCACTGCAACCACAGATCTGCCAAAGATTTATCTCTGTGTGTGACGGGGCCTTTACATTCTGCATCAGCATTTTAAAGGGATCCTCTCTTTTGGTTTTCCCTATACAAAGTAGGGCCTGCACCTGTAAGCCATTATATATGGCATTGTGGAATGCTTTTATATATGTTCAAAGCCGCTCTGCATAACGCAAAAAAAGAAGCTTTTACTATAATCACCTGCGGGGCGGTCCGCTCCGATGGTCATCTGTGGTCTTGACCCGGCGCCTCCTCTCTTCTTGCGATCACCGTCCTCCTTCCCTGCTTCATGTGGATGATGCGTCCTTCGTCATCCACACAGTGTCCCCCATTCTGATCAGGCACGCTCCTCTGTGTCCTGCTGAGGGCAGAGCAAAGTGCTGTAGGGCGTTATGCAGAGCAGTTAAGGGGCATATATACAGCATTCTACAGTGCTATATACAAAGGCTTACTGGTGCTGGCCTTAATGTATATGGGGAAAACCTGCTGAGAGGTTCCCTTTAACCACTTGGATAATAGTGTCAGTTACTCCAGCATCTAAGTGGCTAGTAAGAGGATGGGCACTCTGTTGTCACCCAAGAGGTGCCCTTGTGACCGGATTGCAGACTGTCAGTGTTTTTCATGGCAGCTGAGGCCTAACAGCTCTGTCTGTGTTTCTAGACCTTTATAACCTTATAATGCGCAAACATTTTAAGGCTATGTGCGCACGTGTGCGCTCTGCACCGCACCTAAAAGGTGCGCTTCAGAGCGCAACTGAAAAGCTCCGTTCTGAAGCGCATGGTGCCGGCAGAGAACGTGCGCTCTGCATGCAGCTCCTGCCATAGACAGAGCAGGAGCTGCCGGCAAAGCGCATGGAAGAAGTGACATGTCTTTTCTTAGAACGCGCGCTTTCGGCAGCAGCCGAAGCGCTGCGCTCTAAGACGCCACGTGCGCACGGCCCCTGCACAATCTCCATAGATTATGCAGGGGACGCAGGACGCATGCAGTTACGCTGCGCTACAAAGCGCAGCGTAACTGCATGTAATACGCACACGTGCGCACATAGCCTAAGGCTCAACCACTTTAAAGGGAATCTGTCAGCTCAATTTACTGATAGTGTGTGTGTTGGTTATAATAAGAATGAATCCTTACCTTTTATTAACCCCTTTACAACTTGTCCCTTTTAATGTGGGCTCGCGCGGTGAGCCCGCATCTTTCCCCACACATGTCTGCAGGTCTGATCAGCCAACATGTTCATCTAACAGGCGCGGGTGAAAATCCCACTGTCAATCTCTGACAGTGGTTATCAACACTCTCCAGTGGGGAGCACATCATTCTCCGCTCCCATCGGCAATTCCTTAATGTGATCGTAGGGGTACCGAACAGTTATCATGACAGTCGGGGGTCAGCTGATGACCCCTTTCACTGTCATGACGTAGTTACTGTGAACGTCGGCTGAGCGCTGGCATTCATAGGAGATCGGCATTTCCGCTCTACAGAGCAGGGCTGATGATGCTGAAGCATTGCTCTGATCAGTAGAAGTAAATTAGTGTCAAGTCCCCTAAAGGGACTAGTAAAAGTAATAGAAAAAGTGTTAAAAAAAAAAAATAAAAAATTAACTAATGCAAGAGGCGATCTAAACATCGCATCTACCCAAAATTGGTATAATTAAAAACGTGTTTTAATGTTTTAATGACACATTAAATAAGCCATTACTAAGACCCAGATTCTGAAAAATGAGTGCGCTACAGGTCTCAGAAAATGGCGACAAAAGCACAATTCTTTTTTATGACATTTCTTTTCACCACTTAAACCCCCCCCCCCCAAAAAAAAACAACCCACATGTTTGGTATCTATGAACTCGTACTGACCTGGGGAATCATACTGCTAGGTCACTTTTACCATATAGTGAATATGGTAACTATAGAACATGAAAACAAATGGGGAGTTACTCTTTTTTTTTTAATTTATTTATTTCGCCGCACTTGGATTTTTTTCCCATTTTCTAGTACAATATGGTGCAGAATGAATGGTGACAATCTAAAGTACAACTTGTCCCAAAACAAATAGTCCTCATATGGCTATATTGATGGAAAAATAAAAACGTTATGGTTCTTGAAAGGAGGGAAGGAAAAAACGAAAACAGAACATGGAGCATCGCCCGGGGGGTGAAGGGGCTAAACAAAAGCGCTCATCTGCTGCAGGGGAAATTATTTTAGCAGTGGTATGCAAATGAGTTTGCAAGTGCTGTGGGTGGGATAAATGATAGAGCCCGTCCTCTGCCTCAGCGCCCAGCTCCGTTCTCTGCCTCCACTAAGTGATTGACAGTTACATGTAAATATTAGTTACACAAGAGCTTTGTGTTATACGGAACTTGGCTATTACTGTGCCCTATACTGTAAATTTATATTAGTATGTGATTAGAAAATATCATTGTGGTGTGAAGACGAAGGGGGGGGGCGCAGACACATTCTTCGCACAGGTGCCCCCTGCACTCTGTGTCCCCCCTGCAGCCTTGCAGTCCTTGCACAGAGGCCCCCTGCACTCTGTCCCCCCTGCAGCTTTGCAGTCCTCGCATAGGGGCCCCCTATACTATGTTCCTCTTGCAGCCCCCGCACAGGGGCCCCCTGCACTGTGTCCTCCCTGCGACCTTGCAGCCTTGCACAGGGGCCCCCTGCTCTTTGTCCGCCACAGTAGCCTTGCAGCCCTCACACAGGGGCCCCCTGCTCTCTTTGTCCGCCTCTGTAGCCTTGCAGTCCTTGCACAGGGGCTCCCTGCTCTTTGTCCGCCTCTGCAGCCTTGCAGTCCTTGCACAGGGGCCCCCTGCACTGTGTCCCCGTTCAACCTTGCAGTTCTTGCACAGGGGCCCCCTGCACTCTGTGTCCTCCTTGCAGTCCTCGCACACGGGTCCACTGCACACTGTGTCCCCCCTGCAGCCTTGCAAAGCTCGCATAGGGGCCCCCTATACTGTCCCCCCCCCTGCAGCCTTGCAGTCCTTGCACAGGGGTCCCCTACACTCTGTGCCCCCCCCCCCTGCAGCCGCATACATGGCATCTAGGTAATTGTACATGAAGCTCCCTCAAACTCCCCATTAGCTCTCCTGTATTGTGTGCAGTGCTATGAGTCAGGGCTATAACAAAGGCCAGCCATGACTATACACCTATATACTTGCTCTGATCTGCCTTTATTCACGCAGCCCCATGTGTAATTTACTAAGTGGCTTTTTTTTATTCTGCAGGAAAAAGGTTCCTACTTTCTCCAGCGTACGTGAATGAGAAAGCGTGGGAGAAGTGGGAGAAAGAGACCCACGACTTAGGTAAGTCCTGCGATACTTATATGTGCTATTTGGGTCCATGGTCCCTCCACACCCTGAACCTCAGACACTTTGTTGTTTTGTAAATGGTATATCTCAAGGACAACCCGCTTTATATTATTACAACTTTGGGTTTTATGTATGTTTGCGTTTAGTTTTTTTTACCAGTATAGCACAGCCTCGCAATGTTCTTACTACTAAAGATACCAGAACCTTTGACCCCATTAAAACTTTTTCCCCACTTTCAGGTCAGTGGCCTTGAATGCTTTGAACTAAAAAATAGAGCAGGTACTCCTTTTCCCCGGGCCCAGTGCTGCCTCCCTGCTGCTGCTCGGGTCTCAGTGTTTTATCAGCAGCGGTGATGTCACATCGACACCTCAAATCACTGCTGCAGCCAATCACCGAGCTTAGTGGCTCAGGCTGTCTACCTTGTCACAGCTGTTGAGCTCAGTGATTGGCTGCAGCAGGGATGTGACATCACCACTGCTGCCAAAACACCTATTCCCGAGCAGTGAGACAGTGCCTTACTTGGGAGAGCGAGTATCAGCTCTGTGTGTTATTTTAGAGTTTTTGGGGTTCACTTTTCTGAAAATAGAAAACCCCTTTCAAGTACGTCTGACATAGCTTTATGAACAGAAACCATTACTGGTGTACGCTTCTTCTATATGCGCTAAAATCACTGACAAAAGGTGACATCATCAGCACTTTATTTGCCAAGCCGTCAGTGGGGTGCCGTGCACAAGCCGGACATATCTGCTCATTTCCTTTGAGCCCACAGAGGCCTTACCAAATGGTTTCTTGCCACATAGAATAGGAAGATTAGTGAGTAATCGCCTTTGTACGCCCTGCCATTGGCACTACACACTGCCGACTACTGCTCATGAGTCCATGGTGCCTCCTCTATCAAGAACACTGCAGTCAGGAATTAGTATGGGAGCGAGTCTTATTGTACAATAGCATTTGTCAAACCCACAAAGTCTGATAATCTGGGCTTTATTTCCAGGATAGAACGGCTATAATAGGCTGAATTTTTTGCATAGCCATATATGAGGCTGTTAGTTTGGGTCAGAAGATCGGCATTCCATCCTGTGGTCCATATCTGGATTGTGAACCATGGATGTCTCAAAGCCACACACAGGACCCCCCCACCCCCAAAAAAAACCCAAATAAACAAATAACAAAAACCAACAGCTTTCATATATGCATAGCTCCAAAAAACAGCAAGAATAGCAAATGCAACCAAATTGTTGTTTTTCTTCTGCTGCCCTTTCCTCAGTGAACACCAGGGGGTGCTATTGCCTCAGTTTAATGCTTTTTTTGTTCTATCTGGTTCCAGTCCATATCAGGAGAACGCTCGAGTTTATATAATACGGGCATTAAACTTGCTTATTATCCTAATATTCAGCCAAAAAAGTACATTTGTAACAATTTGACCTGCCCACGATTAGAGTCCTGTCCCTGTGAGCATATGATAGGGGTCTATGTAAAATGTCCATTTAAAGGGAACCTGTCAGGTCCATTATGCACCCTGAACCACGAGCAGTTCTGGGTGCATATTGCTAATCCCTGCCTAACCATCCTTGTATACACTAGCATAGATAAAGAGATCTTTAGAAAAAGTATTTCTAAAGATCTTTTATTATATGCTAATGAGCGAGGGGACTAGTCCCCTGGCCGTTAGTTCCCCTGGCTAGTCGGCTCCATTAGTATGTTAGTACTCCCCTGTGGGTATGTGAACATGCTAATGAATGTGCAGCATCAGAGGATGATCTCGCTCACCTTTCCACTGCCATTGATGCCTGACACTGGATTTTGGCTCAGTGCGCATGACCCTGGAGTCTCGGTTACGTGCACTACTTCACTTTGAAACCAGGGCACGTACAACCGGCTTCATAGTGTGAATGACCGTAACTTCGGGGTCATGCGCACCGAGCCGAAATCCAGTATTGGGTGGCGATGGCCACAGAGAGCTGAGTGAGATCATTCTCTGACGCTGCACATTCTTTAGCATGATGGCACACCCACAGGGGCGTACTAACATACTAATGGGGCCAACTAGCCAGGGAATCTAACGCCCAGGGGACTAGTCCCTGCGCTCATTAGCATACGGTAAAAGATCTTTAGAAATACTTTTTCTAAAGATCCCTTTATCTATGCTGGTGTATACAGGGACGGTTAGGCAGGGATTAGCAATATGCAACCAGAACTGATCGTGGTTCTGGGTGCATATTGGACCTGACAGGTTCCCTTTAATGGGAATCCAGGTGTTGAGACTCATACTGAAAACTAAAATGTGTCGGGCTGAGATGCTAAGCGGAGCGTGGTGCTCATTTCTCATACACTCCACCCGGCTCTCCACTCAAAGCGAAGCGTAGATTTAGGCTACGTTCACATATCCAGTAATCATCCGCTAGAACAGATCTATCAGCAATGCATTGACAAAAGATTTGTGCAGTATAACTTTTACAAAACTGATTTCAGTTGAATTCTTTTTTTTTTTAACTTTGGAGTTTATGGAAAATGCATCCGTTAACAGATCCCTATTTATTGTCCATTTGAAACCGATCCTGTAAAAAATAACAGATCCTTTAAAAATGAAAGAAAAAAAACAGATGGCTAAATAACGGATGCGTTTTCTATAGTAATGTTAAAAACACGGGTCTGTAATAATAGCTGGAAAACAGAGAAAGCAAATAGGGTTTTACCCGGGTGATGAATGAGGGTGAAAGCACCTCACCTCGGTGGGTTCTGACTGCCACAACCATTGTACTGGCGTATAACACAGCTGCTGCAGCCCCACGTGTAGGTAGATTTGGAATGCTGCAGGAAGGGTCAATGACGCTCTGCCATGAATAGAAAAAAGTCCAGGAAAAATGAATGGTGATTTTATTTAACAACGCATTTCGGAGAGTTTGTTCTCCTTCATCAGGTAAAAAGTACATTGGGCAGCACGGTGGCTCAGTGGTTAGCACTGTAGTCTTGCAGCACTGGCGTCCTGGGTTCTAATCCCACCAAGGACAACATCTGCAAGGAGTTTGTATGTTCTCCCTGTGTTTACCTTGGTTTCCTCCGGCTTCTTCGGTTTCCTCCCACACTCCAAAGACATACTGATTGGGAATTTAGATTGTGAGCCCCAATGGGGACAGTGATGATGTATGTAAAGTGCTGTGGAATGTGTTAGTGCTATATAAAAATAAAGATTATTATTATTATTAATTACATTTAAAGGGACTGTATCGCGTTTTTTTTAGTTTTTTATCAAAATAAGTGATTTTGAAATGAAGTATTTCTAATTCAAAATGAAATTCGTAGCTTATTTAGTTTTTATGTAATTCTAGTTTTACTGTATGTACTGGGGGCCATGTTGGATTTGCTGTGTGTGTAACGACAGTTCCACACTCCTTTATGGCAGCCCCTGTGCATAGAGAATAGTGGTCGCTATCCGACCCTATGTGTACCGTTACAGTGGGTGTGTGCTGTCACCTGGATGCGCCCCCTGGGCTGTCCATATCACAGCAAAGGGCAGATTTCAGCGCCATTTTTGTGGAGATTCAATCCATGCTCTTTGCGCCACTTTACACCTGTCAACCGCCGGGATGTAAGTCCGGTACACCTCCACTTCCCCCGTTACAGATCACACAACCCTCCCTCCCTCTGTTCTCACCAGCCCCCGCCCCCTGCCGTTACCGTCTGTTATTAAATCACGTCCCTCCGCTGTCCCCAGCCCCTTTCTGGCGGCCTCTGGTGTGTGTGTCCTCCCTCTGCTCTCACCAGCCCCCTGCCGTTACCGTCTGTAATGAAACCCCCTCCCTCCCCCAGCTGTCCTCATCCCCGTCCACGTTCGTGTGTGTGTCAACCCTTCCGCTTGCTACTCTGTGTGTACTGGTGATACTGTCTGCAGGGTTGTTTATCTAATCCTCCCCTGTGTGATACTGTGTGCTGAGCTGTGTATCTAATCCTCCCCTGTGTGATGCTGTGTGCTGAGCTGTGTATCTAATCCTCCCCTGTGTGATACTGTGTGCTGAGCTGTGTATCTAATCCTCCCCTGTGTGATACGGTCTGCTGAGCTGTGTATCTAATCCTCCCCTGTGTGATGCTGTGTGCTGAGCTGTGTATCTAATCCTCCCCTGTGTGATACTGTGTGCTGAGCTGTGTATCTAATCCTCTCCTGTGTGATACTGTCTGCTGAGCTGTGTATCTAATCCTCTCCTGTGTGATACTGTGTGCTGAGCTGTGTATCTAATCCTCTCCTGTGTGATACTGTGTGCTGAGCTGTGTATCTAATCCTCCCCTGTATGATACTGTGTGCTGAGCTGTGTATCTAATCCTCCCCTGTGTGATACTGTGTGCTGAGCTGTGTATCTAATCCTCCCCTGTGTGATACTGTGTGCTGAGCTGTGTATCTAATCCTCTCCTGTGTGATACTGTCTGCTGAGCTGTGTATCTAATCCTCCCCTGTTTGATACTGTGTGCTGCGCTGTGTATCTAATCCTCCCCTGTGTGATACTGTGTGCTGAGCTGTATCTAATCCTCATGTGCGATACTGTGTGCTGAGTTGTGTATTTCTCTCCTGTGTGATACTGTCTGCTGAGCTGTGTATCTAATCCTCCCCTGTTTGATACTGTGTGCTGCGCTGTGTATCTAATCCTCCCCTGTGTGATACTGTGTGCTGAGCTGTATCTAATCCTCATGTGCGATACTGTGTGCTGAGTTGTGTATTTCTCTCCTGTGTGATACTGTCTGCACAGCTGTGTATCTAATACTACCCATATCCATCATATAGTGCCAACTACTGAGCCACCATATAGTGCCAACTACTGAGCCACTGTACAGTGCCAACTACTGAGCCACTGTACACTGCTAACTACTGAACCACCGTACTGTGCCAACTACTGAGCCACCGTACTGTGCCAACTACAGAGCCACCATACAGTGCCAACTACTGAGCCACCGTACAGTGCTAACTACTGAGCCACCATACTGTGCCAACTAGAGAGACAACTACTGAGCCACCATACAGTGCTAACTACTGGGCCACCATACAGTGCCAACTACTGAGCCACCGTACTGTGCCAACTAGAGAGACAACTACTGAGCCACCATACAGTGCCAACTACTGAGCCACCGTACAGTGCCACCATACAGAGCCACCATACAGTGCCACCATACTGAGCCACCGTACAGTGCTAACTACTGAGCCACCATACAGTGCCATACAGCGTATACTGTATGTGTAACAGTCAGTGTATATATGTGGGTGCTATGACCGCAGTCTGTGTATATATATGTGTAACAGTCACTGTATATACGTGTAAGGCTCTGTGCGCACTTGCCGTTTTTTGCCGCGGATTTCCTGCGGTTTTGCTGCATGTTTTGCTGCAGAAAACGTTCGTAACATCTCTGCAGTGAATCACCAGCAAAACCTATGGGAAAAAAGTGCTGTGCACACTATGCAGATCTTGACAGCTGCATGTTTTGCTCAGGTCCCTGCGGTTTCGAGGGCTGAGAGATCAATCACCCGCAGACTGTGGGTCGGCAGAGGATTGATCCCCGGTATCTGGCCGGATGCTGCTCCCCATATAAAGTTTATGGGGAGTAGAATCTGCCCCAAAGGGGTAGGAGCAAGCGCTTCATACTCACCGATGACCGGGCGGCTGTCACACTGCTCTCACGGCGGTGGCTTTCATCTTCCAAAGCCGGCTCATTATTCCATCTCGTATTCACTCCTTCCCCGCTCACCGTTGGCTGTGATTGGTTGCAGGCAGACACACCCCAATGCTGAGTGACAGCTCTCTCAGTGTAACCAAACCAATCACAGCCGCCGGTGGGCGGGTCCATAGTGTACAGTAAACCAAAAAAAGTATCAAAAACAGCGTGCGGTCCGCCCCAATTTTTCTAATCAGCCAGGATAAAGCATCACAGCTGGGGGCTGGTATTCTCAGGCTGGGGAGGCCCACGTTATGGGGAGCCCCCCAGCCTAAAAATATCATCCAGCAGCCACCCGCAATGGCCGCATCCATTAGATGTGACAGTGCCGGACTTTTCACGGGTCTTCTCGTTGCCGTGATGCGGTGGCAATCGAGGTAATGAAGGAGTTAACGGCAGCAGCCCATAGCTGCCAATAAGTCATAGTTTACTGATGGCAGGCGTCTATATGACACCCCCTCATCACTAAACTGTAACTGAAAGTAAGGTTCACACACTGCTTTGCTGCTTTTTTGTGCGTTTTTTGTAGCAAAAACGTACAAAAAAGCACCTGTTGCAAAAAACCGCGGCAACAACGCATGATTTTTTACCGCGTTTTTTTGCTGCGTTTTTGCTCACTCCGTTTTTATGCGTTTTTAACATTGAACAATGCCATTAAAGATTGTTTAAAAAATAAAAAAAGATAAAAGGTCTGACATTTCCTTCTTCAATATGTTCTTCATTCTCCACTAGTGTATGCAGGAGAGCAGACAGCTGCAGAACTACAAGGCTCAGCATGCTCCATCCAGGACTGTATGCTGGAGGGACAGGCAGGGGGAGTAGAACTACAAAGCTCAGCATACTCCATCCAATAGTGTATGCAGGAGAGCAGACAGCAGCTGCAGAACTACAAGGCTCAGCATCCTCCATCCAGGACTGTATGCAGTAGTTTTTTGCCCCCCAAAAAATTGACATGGGCTTCGCCATATTTTTGTATGCTAGCCAGGTACAGCAGGCAGGTACGGGCTGCCCCCAACCCCCAGCTGCCTATTTGTACCAGGTTGTGAACCAAAAATATAGCGAAGCCCTTATTTTTAAATTATTTCATGACTTTCATGAAATAATTAAAATAAAAAAAAGACGTGGGCTTTGCCCAATTTTTGAGTCCAGCCAGGTACAACTAGGCAGCTGGGGATTGGAATATGCAGGGCAGAGTACCCATGCTTTCTGGGCACCCGTGCTGCGTATTGCAGTCCGCAGCCACCCCAGAAAATGGCGCTTTCATAGAAGAGCCATCTTCTGGCGCTGTATCCAACTCTTCCAGCTGCCCTGATGCCGGGTGGCTCGCTGGGTAATAATGGGGTTAGGGCTAGCTTTATATTATCAGCTGGCCCTAAGCCCGAAATTCATGGTGTCACGCCAATATTAGACATGGCCACCATGAATTTCTAGTAAAGATAAAAAAAAACACAACACAGAAAAATATTTTTATTAGAAATAAAACACAACACAATTAGTGACTCCATCTTTATTGAAATAAAGAACCCCCCTCCGCAGTAATCCTGGGTCAAGGGTCCCGCGCCGTCCAATATCATCTGATCGGTTTGCTGGAAGGCATACCGATCAGATGTTGTGTCAGGATAAAGGATGTGAATCACATCACACATCAGCTGATTGTATAAAAGCTGTTTATACAATCAGCTGATGCATCAGTGAAAAAAAAAAAACCTACACACTTACGTGCTGGCTCCTGTCCGATCGCTGCAGGAGCTGCCGGTGATCAGCTGATAGTCTCCTGACGGCATCAGCTGATAGCCGGGCGGTAAAAAGCCGGAGTCACCGCGCGACTTGTGATCAGCTGATGCGTCAGGTGACTGCATCAGGTGATTCTACGCCAGGTCCTGCATCCATCGGACGAGCCTTGGAACCGGCACACAGCCGCAGCGGCGGTACCGTAAGAGGAGATGGGAGCGGGCATGGCACCGGGAGTCTGCAGACAGGTGAGTATGTCTTTTTTATTTTTTTCTACTGTTCACGGGAGCGGGCCTGCCGCCCGCACGGGAGCGGGCCTGCCGCCCGCACGGGAGCGGGCCTGCCGCCCGCACGGGAGCGGGCCTGCTGCCCGCACGGGAGCGAGACTGATGACCGCACGGGAGACTGATGACCGCAAAAAAAAAAAAATTAGACGATACAGTCCCTTTAATGTGATTTCGACCTGATGAAGGAGAAAAAACTCTCCGAAACGCGTTAAGTAAAATCGACATTAATTTTTCCTGGAGTTTCCTGCTATTCATTGTAGCGCCATAAAAAAACAACCAAAAAACAAAAACCGCGTCTAGCTGAAATCAGTTATTTAAAAACAGACAAAAAAAAACGTTCTGTCTGCACAACTTTTTTGCCAACAGATGGAGCTGGATTTGTTCCTTATTGGAACTATGGAGAATAAAAAAATTGTAAGGCCTCATTCACAGATCAGTGTTTTTCATCAATATTTAGAACTTATAGAGAAAAACTGTAAATGAAAGATTGTCACCCGTTCTGTGTTTTGGAGACACTCCTGGTTTTGGTATAAAAATACTGATCAAAAATACGGACGTGTGAATGAGACCTTATTGCCGGCTTCCACTGACATTACACTACAATAAAGGACAGTTGAGTGCTGATTAGTGTGATCAAGGCTGCGGATGGTCTGAGTCTAATGGAGTCATCTTTTATAAGGAAATTAAGGCAGTAGCAGATGGGTTTAATTGGTGTGTGAGTTATAGATGGGATTTCTACTTCCATCTGTTACCTTTCGGTATGTGCTGTCTGCGGCAGACACTCCGAGCCACGCTGAGTGCTGGATCCATTTCATTATTACATTCTTATCCATCTAATGAGTCGTCTGCCTGGAAAATATTTCTGTGTATTCTCCTCATTATACTCCATGTGCTGTATGTATGACTCTCACCACTTTACGATGCCCATCAGAATAAAACCTAAAATGTCAAAATAAAATAGACGGCCTGGGGGGAGTGCTACAGTCCCGAATATACCGGACTCCTAAAGCTTTAGGGTATGTGCGCACGCTGCGTTCTGCAATTGTCAAAAAAATGCACCCTCTGGCAGACTTTGCCAACTGTAAACACTGCGTTTGGCAAAAAAATGCATCCAAAACACATGCGTTTTGGATGCATTTTTGACAGTGCGGTCCCATGGCAATTCAGCTTTGCTACATGCCCGCTGACAGCAGACAGAGCCTCGCGATGAGGATGAACTCGGATGAACTTCACCCGACTTCATTTTCATCCCGCAGTTCTGTCCCTGTGGGCTGTCATGAACTCAGATGAACCTCTGAGGTCAGTGCCAGGACACGGGTCCGCAGCAGTGACTTCAGAGCTTCACCTGAGTTCACGGTCACACCCTCTGTATCGCGGCCTGATTTACGATCGCAAGTGAAGGGCTCACCTGTGAGCACAAATCACCCGAGTGACTGAAGTGAGCCGTGCGATCAGCGGTGCCGTCACTCAGGTTACCCGCAGCCACAGGTGAAGTCCTCCACCTGAGACAGTTGGAGGATCCAGCTGTGGCAGCAGGTAACCTGAGTTATGGCAACGCTGACAGCACGACTCACTTCAGTTGCTCCATGGAGCTCACAGAGAGCGGTCGTGCTCTACGGCTGCTCCTGTCAGCTTCTGATGTAGCAGAGCTGAAAGCGTTGTGGGACCTCGTGTAGATTATGTCGGACCTGGAGGGGTGTTTGGGGGTTAATAAAGTGGTGAAAGAAGGTGTTTTTTTGTCTTTTATTTCAAATAAAGGATTTTTCGGTGTTTGTGTTTATTTACTTTCACTACAGTTTAGTGATGGGGTGTCTCAGACGCCTGCCATCACTAAGCTAGGACTTAGTAGCAGCTATGGGCTGCCATTAACTCCTTATTACCCCGATTGCCACCGCACCAGGGCAATCGGGATGAGCCGGGTAGACTCCCAGGACTGTCGCATCTAACGGATGCTGCATTTCCGGGCGGCTGCTGGCTGATATTTTTAGGCTGGGGGGCTCCCCATAACGTGGGGCTCCCCATCCTGAGAATACCAGCCCTCAGCCGTGTGGCTTTACCTTGGCTGGTAACAAAATTGGGAGGACTGCACACCGTTTGTTTTTTTTAAAAATTTATTTATTTATTGTACTGCACGATATAGACCCGCCCGCCAGCGGCTGTGATTGTTTGCAGTCAGACGAGCCACCACGCTCAGTGACAGCTCTCACTGCAACCAATCATAGGCGCCAGTGGGCGGGGGAAGCAGTGAATATGAGATATAATAATGAACGGCCGGCATTTTCATAAGCAGGAGAAGCCGCCGGAGCAGTGTGACAGCTGTGCAGCGCCACGCCGGTGATCGGTGAGTATGAGGGAGAGACCGACCGACAGACAGAGAGAGACAGACACCGATAGAGAGAGAGACACAGAGAGAGAGAGAGACCGAAAGACCTGCGTTTTGTTTGTCAAAAAACATGCAGAATGCAACAAAAATGCAGTGCGAGCGCACATCAAAACATTTTGGTTGCGTTTTGACACACCTCATTGATTTTAATGGGAGGAAAATGCAACCAAAACGTACAAAAGAAGTGACATGTTGCTTTTTTAAACGCATCGATTTTGTCAAATATTTGGCATCCTAAAAGTGCCTTAAAAAAGGCAACGCGCGCATGGAATTTGCCGACTTCTCATAGACTTGCTGGGGAAGCACAATGCATGCATTTTTGTCACTGAGACGCTGCAGTTTTAAACACAGCCAAAATGCAGGAAAAATGCACACGTGCGCACACAGCCTTACACTCTGAATATACTGCACTCCTAAAGTGTTAACCTTTCAATATACTGGACTCCTAAAGCGTTACACTCCGGAATATACCGGACTCCTAAAGAGCTACACTCCGGAATATACCGGACTCCTAAAGAGCTACACTCCGGAATATACCGGACTCCTAAAGCGTTACACTCCGGAATATACCGGACTCCTAAAGAGCTACACTCCGGAATATACCGGACTCCTAAAGCGTTACACTCCGGAATATACCAGACTCCTAAAGAGCTACACTCCGGAATATACCAGACTCCTAAAGAGCTACACTCCGGAATATACCGGACTCCTAAAGCGTTACACTCCGGAATATACCGGACTCCTAAAGAGCTACACTCCGGAATATACCGTACTCCTAAGCATGTCTGATGTATTCTGATCACTCCTGGCGAAGCTTTACGTCTTCACTCTTGGATCTGATTTCAGATAAGCAGGTTATCCTAGTTCTAGGCAAGAGACTGAGTCGATGCTTTGTAGTAATTGGTATTGTACAAAGTGTAATGTATTTTATAGCACTACATGAATATTCCAGAGATGAGTTACAATTTGATGCCTTTCCTCTCTTTTTTTGCAGCTGACCTTGCAATACTTATGGATAAGTGCCACGATAGAAAGATACCAGTGAGCTCTTTAGTCATTGCAAGGGTAAGGAAATTCGACTCGTCTTTAAAGAACTGTAACAGTGTGCCAGTAGCCAGCCATAGGGTGATACACATTATATAGAAGTAGGTTGTTAGCTTCAACGGAGTCTCACACGCAATAACCATTAAAACCGAGCACAGGCGCCCGGTGCACCATTGATGTGCTTAGTGCACCTTCTAGTTATTTCTTCAGCGCTCTATTGGGAGACCCAGACGATTGGGGTATAGCTACTGCCCTCCGGAGGCCACACAAAGCACTACACTAAAAAGTGCAAGGCCCCTCCCCTTCTGGCTATACCCCCCCGTGGTATCACGGGTTCTCCAGTTTTCAAGCTTTGTGCGAAGGAGGTCAGACATCCACGCATAGCTCCACAGATTTTAGTCAGCAGTAGCTGCTGACTATTTCGGATGGAAGAAAAGAGGGCCCATATAGGGCCCCCAGCATGCTCCCTTCTCACCCGTGGATGGTGTTGTAAGGTTGAGGTACCTATTGCTGGTACAGGGGCTGGAGCCCCACATGCTGTTTTCCTTCCACATCCCCTTGTAGGGCTCTGTGGAAGTGGGATCCTGCCGGCCTCTAAGCTCTGACGCCGGGCTCCATCCACAGACCCATAGCACCTGATGGATACGGAGCAGGAGTACAATCAGGGACATGGCCCTGCATCATACAGGTACTCTGTGTCCCCGGCAGGCACAGACACACTCCGGGCTGGCTGGGTGTTGTAGTGCGCCGGGGACCGTAACGTTGGAGTTAGTGTTCCTACAGTTTACTGGGGGACTTTGTGTTGTGGGAACGCAGCGCCGACCCCCACTGGTCCGGGCGGCGCTGCTGTGACTTGTGGTGCGCCGGGGACACGCCGACCGCGCTTTTACGGCGGCGGCGTTTATAAATCCAGTCCCCGGCTTTTGCGGCCTAGCTCCGCTTCGTTCCCGCCCCCACCCTGTCAATCAGGGTAGGGGAGAGACGCTGTTTCGCAGCAGCGACGAGGGCTGGAGCCTGATTTACATGCTCCAGCCCTCTCACTAGGCACAGAGGGAAGCAGGCTTCCCGCTCTTAGTCAGGAACGCCCAGGGCCCGCCCCCCCTCCTCTCCCAGGACGCCGGCAGCCATTACATGCAGTCTGGCTAGAGGAAGGACGCAAGGCTCTGGGAGACCTGGACTAGGGGGCTTTTGGAGACCACACACCCGCTCTTAAGCGGGCGGTAAGCGGCATTTCAGCTGGCCCCTCTAGTGCCTCAGTGTGTATTGGTGTACTGTGTCACCAGATATATATATTTAGTTATTTCTTGCACTGTAAGGTCGCTTCCTGGCTGGATACCCCAGATCGCTCTGAGGAGGCAGCAACATGTCATCCACAAAACGCAAGGCTGCCAAGGCTAGGGCTGTGTACACTGCGTGTGCTGCATGTGGGGCTGCTCTACCAGCAGGTTCCAAAGACCCCCATTGTGTGCAATGCTCAGATCCGGTGCTGCTTCGCCAGCCGGAGTCCGGAGAGGTAGTGACCCAGGCTGAGACGCTTGTAAGTCCTGCCCCGGTGTCAGGGACAGACTTTGCAGTTTTTGCTGATGGAATGTCTGTGACTATGGCAAAGATCCTTGAAACTTTGCAATCCATGACTGGGGCTCAGTCTATGGACACGGCGAGGTCTCTGTCCTCTAATCCCCCTCAGTTGGAATTAGTCCAGACTGCAAGGGGGTCCCCGGCTTCCCAGGCTGAGTATTATGACTCAGATGATAGCCCCAGCCACCCTAAGCGAGCTCGCTGGGAAAGACCCTCAACGTCATCACACTGCTCAGGGTCTCAGCGCAATCAGTCGCCCTGTGATGCGTCTGAAGAGAGTGATCAGGAGTCTTATCCTGGAACCCCTCTCAATCTGGATACCCCGGATGGGGACGCCATGGTAAACGATCTTATCTCAGCCATCAATAGACTGTTGGATATTTCTCCCCCAGCTCCTTCTGCAGAGGAGGCAGCAGCAGAGCAGGAGAAGTTTCGTTTCCTCTATCCCAAGCGTAAATTGAGTGCTTTCTTGGATCACTCTGTCTTCAGAGAATCAATCCAGAAACACGACGCTCATCCAGAAAGGCGTTTCTCTAAACGTTCTAAGGATACACGTTTTCCTTTCCCCCCTGATGTGGTCAAGCGCTGGACCCAGTGTCCAAAAGTAGACCCCCCGATTTCCAAACTTGCAGCTAGATCCATAGTTGCAGTGGAGGATGGCGCTTCACTTAAGGATGCCAATGACAGACAGATGGACCTTTGGTTAAAATCTGTCTATGAAGCTATCGGCGCGTCGTTTGCTCCAGCATTCGCAGCCGTATGGGCGCTCCAAGCTATTTCAGCTGGTTTAGCAAAAGTGGATGCTATCATACATCCAGCGGCGCCGCAAGTGGCGTCCCTTACCTCGCAGATGTCTGCGTTTGCGTCTTACGCTATCAATGCGGTCCTAGAATCTACCAGCCGCACCTCAATGGCGTCCGCCAATTCGGTAGTTTTGCGCAGAGCCTTGTGGTTAAAGGACTGGAAAGCAGATGCTGGTTCCAAAAAATGTTTAACCAGCTTGCCTTTATCTAGAGATAGACTGTTTGGCGAGCCATTGGCTGACATCATTAAACAGTCCAAGGGTAAAGACTCTTCCTTACCCCAGCCCAGATCAAGCAAACCTCAGCAGAAAAAATGGCAGCAGAGGTTTCAGTCCTTTCGAGGTTCGGGCAAGACACAATTCTCCTCGTCCAAAGGGACTCAGAGGACGCAAAGAGTCTCAGATTCCTGGCGGGCTCACGCACGCCCCAAGAAAGCAAATGGAGGAACCGCTTCCAAAGCGGCTACCTCATGACTTCCAGCCCCCCCCCTCCGCATCTCCGGTTGGGGGCAGGCTCTCCCGCTTTTCCGACATTTGGACGTCACAGGTCAAAGACCGGTGGGTGACAAACATTTTGTCTCGCGGGTACAGAATCGAGTTCAGTTCTCGTCCTCCAGCTCGGTTCTTCAGAACCTCCCCACATCCAGACCGAGCAGATGCCCTGCTGCAGGCGGTGGACTCCCTAAGAGCGGAAGGAGTAGTGGTTCCTGTACCGCCTCAGGAACAAGGGCGAGGGTTTTACTCCAATCTCTTTGTGGTTCCAAAAAAGGACGGCTCGTTCCGTCCTGTTCTGGATCTAAAGCTGCTCAACAAACATGTGCACGCCAGACGGTTCCGGATGGAAACCCTCCGCTCTGTCGTTGCCTCAATGTCTCAAGGAGACTTCCTTGCCTCAATAGACATCAAAGATGCTTATCTCCACGTGCCAATTGCTACAGAACATCAACGTTTTCTACGTTTTGTGATAGGAAACGACCATCTTCAGTTCGTAGCTCTGCCATTCGGTCTGGCGACAGCCCCCCGGGTCTTCACCAAGGTCATGGCGGCGGTGGTAGCAGTCTTGCACTCTCAGGGACACTCGGTGATCCCTTACCTAGACGATCTACTTGTCAAGGCACCCTCTCAAGAGGCATGCCAACTCAGTCTACATGCTACGCTGGAGACTCTACAGACGTTCGGATGGATCATCAACTTTCCAAAGTCGAATCTGTCACCGTCACAGTCGCTAACGTATCTTGGCATGGAGTTTCATACTCGAGCAGCGAGAGTGAAGCTTCCGCTGAACAAGCAGCGGTCCCTACAGACAGGGGTGCAATCCCTCCTTCAAGGCCAGTCGCACCCCTTACGGCGCCTCATGCACTTCCTCGGGAAGATGGTGGCAGCCATGGAAGCAGTTCCCTTTGCGCAGTTTCATCTGCGCCCACTTCAATGGGACATTCTCCGCCAATGGGACGGGAAGTCAACGTCCCTGGACAGGAAAGTCTCTCTTTCCCAGACGGCCAAGGACTCTCTACAATGGTGGCTCCTTCCCACCTCATTGTCTCAGGGAAGATCCTTCCTGCCCCCATCCTGGGCAGTGGTCACGACAGATGCGAGTCTGTCAGGGTGGGGAGCAGTGTTTCTCCACCACAGGGCCCAGGGGACGTGGACTCCGCAGGAGTCCACCCTTCAGATCAATGTTCTGGAAATCAGGGCAGTGTATCTTGCCCTACTGGCCTTCCAACAGTGGCTGGAAGGAAAGCAGATCCGAATCCAGTCGGACAACTCCACAGCGGTGGCATACATCAACCACCAAGGAGGGACGCGCAGTCGGCAAGCATTCCAAGAAGTCCGGCGCATTCTAATGTGGGTGGAGGACACAGCCTCCACCATATCCGCGGTTCACATCCCAGGCGTAGAAAATTGGGAAGCAGACTTCCTCAGTCGCCAGGGCATGGACGCAGGGGAGTGGTCCCTTCACCCGGACGTGTTTCAGGAAATCTGTCGCCGATGGGGAGTGCCGGACGTCGACCTAATGGCGTCCCGGCACAACAACAAGGTCCCGGCATTCATGGCGAGGTCGCGCGATCAAAGAGCTCTGGCGGCAGACGCATTAGTTCAAGATTGGTCGCAGTTCCGGCTCCCATACGTCTTCCCACCTCTGGCACTCTTGCCCAGAGTGTTACGCAAGATCAGATCCGATTGCAGCCGCGTCATACTCGTCGCCCCAGACTGGCCGAGGAGATCGTGGTATCCGGATCTGTGGCATCTCACGGTCGGTCGACCGTGGTCACTGCCAGACCGACCAGACTTACTGTCCCAAGGGCCGTTTTTCCATCAGAATTCTGCGGCCCTGAACCTGACTGTGTGGCCATTGAGTCCTGGATCCTAGCGTCCGCAGGATTATCTCAAGGAGTCGTAGCCACAATGAGACAAGCTAGGAAGTCTACGTCTGCTAAGATCTACCACAGAACGTGGAAGATTTTCTTATCCTGGTGCTCTGCACAGAGAGTATCCCCTTGGCCATTTGCATTGCCCACCTTTCTTTCCTTCCTGCAATCGGGGTTGGAAAAGGGCTTGTCGCTCAGCTCCCTTAAAGGGCAAGTCTCGGCACTATCCGTGTTTTTTCAGAAGCGTCTAGCACGTCTTCCTAAGGTGCGCACGTTCCTGCAGGGGGTCTGTCATATTGTGCCCCCGTACAGGCGGCCGTTAGATCCATGGGATCTGAACAGGGTACTAGTTGCTCTCCAGAAGCCGCCTTTCGAGCCTCTGAAGGAAGTTTCCTTTTCTCGCCTGTCACAGAAAGTGGCGTTTCTTGTTGCGATCACATCGCTTCGGCGAGTGTCGGAGCTGGCAGCTCTGTCATCCAAGGCTCCCTTCCTGGTGTTCCACCAGGACAAGGTAGTGCTGCGCCCCATTCCGGAGTTTCTCCCTAAGGTCGTATCCTCGTTTCATCTTAATCAGGATATATCCTTGCCTTCCTTTTGTCCTCATCCGGTTCACCGGTATGAAAAGGACTTACGTTTGCTAGATCTGGTGAGAGCACTCAGAATCTACATTTCCCGCACGGCGCCCATGCGCCGTTCCGATGCACTTTTTGTCCTTGTCGCTGGTCCGCGCAAGGGGTTGCAGGCTTCTAAAGCCACCCTGGCTCGATGGATCAAAGAACCAATTCTAGAGGCCTACCGTTCTGCGGGGCTTCCGGTTCCTTCAGGGCTAAAAGCCCACTCAACCAGAGCCGTGGGTGCGTCCTGGGCATTACGACACCAGGCTTCGGCTCAACAAGTGTGCCAGGCAGCTACCTGGTCGAGTCTGCACACTTTCACCAAGCATTATCAGGTGCATACCTATGCTTCGGCGGATGCCAGCTTAGGTAGAAGAGTCCTGCAGGCGGCAGTGACACCCCCGTAGGGGAGGGCTGTTTTGCAGCTCTAACATGAGGTATCTCTTTACCCACCCAGGGACAGCTTTTGGACGTCCCAATCGTCTGGGTCTCCCAATAGAGCGCTGAAGAAGAAGGGAATTTTGTTACTTACCGTAAATTCCTTTTCTTCTAGCTCTTATTGGGAGACCCAGCACCCGCCCTGTTGTCCTTCGGGATTTTTTTGTTGTTTGCGGGTACACATGTTGTTCATGTTGAACGGTTTTTCAGTTCTCCGACGTTATTCGGAGTTAATTTGTTTAAACCAGTTATTGGCTTCCTCCTTCTTGCTTTGGCACTAAAACTGGAGAACCCGTGATACCACGGGGGGGTATAGCCAGAAGGGGAGGGGCCTTGCACTTTTTAGTGTAGTGCTTTGTGTGGCCTCCGGAGGGCAGTAGCTATACCCCAATCGTCTGGGTCTCCCAATAAGAGCTAGAAGAAAAGGAATTTACGGTAAGTAACAAAATTCCCTTCTTTCTATCTGTATCTGCCCCATTCTGGCTCCTGTAAAGCCAGAGCTGTCAATCAAGAAACAAGAGGAAAAAATAGAAGGAAAATAAGACGATTGAAAGGTGAACCGCTTGGCCATAGCAAAGCTGCACTGAGCATTGGGGGGCTGTGAACAGTGATTTTGTGCCAACAGACCCCTTTTACAACCATTGACTGTGCATTATTCTAGTGTAAAATGGCAGGTACAGTATTTGTGCACTCACCACATGGGAATGTAGAGGTGACATTCATGGATCTATGAAAATGTTTTAATGATCTTTTAAAAGGAACCTGTCACCACTTTTTTGGCTATAAGCTGCGGCCACCACCACAGGGCTCTTATATATAGCATTCTAACATTCTATATATAAGAGTCCAGGCCGCTGTGACTACATAAAAAACACTTTATAATACTTACCTAACGGTCACGCTGTGGTGGAATTAAGTCACGGAGGCGTCTCCGTTGTCCGGTGCCGGCGCCGCCTCTTTCGGCCATCTTCGTCCGACGTCACCACACTCGCCGGCATTCAGGTCCTGAGCATGGCAGATCACAGCATTGTAGTGCGCCTGCGCAGGACCGGCGAGTGTGTATGACATAGACGCGTCATGCACACAGGCTTCATAAGAAGGAGGACGAAGATGGCCGAAAGAGGCGGTGCCGGCACCGGACAACGGACCCAATTACACCACAGCGCGACCGTTAGATAAGTATTATTTTATGTAGTCACAGCGGCCTGGGCACTTATATACAGCATGTTAGAATGCTGTATATAAGAGCCGTGTGGTGGTGGCCACAGCTTATAGCCAAAAAAAGTGATGACAGGTTCCCTTTAAATAAAGGACCAATATTTTAATCAAGTGGATTTTCCACTTTTTTTCATAGCATTATTCTAGGGAATGACCATTGTGCAGTCACATTTTCGTTGCACACTACAGACGTTGAAGATGGTAACGTGTTTAAAGGGATTCATGATATTATGACCTATTTTTTTCAAGTCAATACATAAATGATCGTTCCACCTTCTATAATGACTGGCTTTTCTGACCTTACAACAATTGTTACTTAAATTCATATTATTAAGAGATTGTCTTGCCTCTAAAGCCCACTTTACACGTTGCAATTAGTTGTACAATCGCATTTGCGATGTGACACGCCCAGGTTGCATACGGGATCTATGAGATTTCACGTTGGTCGTTCATTTGCTGTCACACGTGCGTTAGTAGTCTATGTTAAATTGGTCAATTGTGTGTGCGATCCTTTAGATCACGTGTTCTGTGACGTATGCATTGAGCACCTTTTTTTTTTTTTTTATTTATTGACTTGCCAAGCGTGTGTAATGTGTAGGGATGCGTTTTTACTATGTCATCTGCCATTCAGCTCTGCTACATGGCCGCTGACAGCAGACACAGACAGCCATGTAGCAGAGCTGAATGTCAGATGACAGCAGACACAGACAGAGCCGCACTGTCAGAATGAACTCGGGTGAACTTCACCCGACTTCATTGTCATGCTGCGGCTCTGTCTGTGTCGCGTCCTGATTAGCGGTCACCAGTGAAGACTCACCGGTGACCACTAATCTCTTAAGTTACTGGAGTTAGCAGCCCTCTCTCATACTCACCAATCCCCGATCCCCGGCGCTGCACGGCATTCACACTGCTCCGGCGGCTTTTACTGTTTTGAAAAAGCCGGCCGCCCATTAAACAATTTCGTATTCCCTGCTTACCCCGCCCACCGGCGCCTATGATTGGTTACAGTGAGACACGCCCCCCACGCTGAGTGACAGGTGTCACACTGCACCCAATCACAGCAGCCGGTGGGCGTGTCTATACTGTGTAGTGAAATAAATAATTAAATAATGAAAAAAAACGGCGTGCGGTCCCCCCCATTTTTAAAACCAGCCAGATAAAGCCATACGGCTGAAGGCTGGTATTCTCAGGATGGGGAGCTCCACGTTATGGGGAGCCCCCCACCCTAACAATATCAGCCAACAGCCGCCCAGAATTGCCGCATACATTATATGCGACAGTTCTGGGACTGTACCCGGCTCTTCCCGATTTGCCCTGGTGCGTTGGCAAATCGGGGTAATAAGGAGTTATTGGCAGCCCATAGCTGCCAATAAGTCCTAGATTAATCATGTCAGGCGTCTATGAGACACCCTCCATGATTAATCTGTAAATTACAGTAAATAAACACACACACCCGAAAAATCCTTTATTAGAAATAAAAACACACACATATACCCTGGTTCACCACTTTAATCAGCCCCAAAAAGCCCTCCTTGTCCGGCGTAATCCAGGATGATGCAGCGTCGCTTCCACCGCAGCTGCATGGAGGTGACCGGACCTGCAGCAGACACCGCCGCTCCTGTCACCTCCACACAGCTAATGAAGACAGCCGCGCAATCAGCTGCTGTCACTGAGGTTACCCGCGGCCACCGCTGCATCCACCGCTGGATCCAGTGACAGCGGGTAACCTCAGTGACAGCAGCTGATCGCGCGGCTGTCTTCATTAGCTGTGTGGAGGTGACCGGAGCGGCGGTGTCTGCTGCGGCTCCGGTCACCTCCATGCAGCTGCGGTGGAAGCGACGCTGCATCATCCTGGATTACGCCGGACAAGGAGGGCTTTTTGGGGCTGATTAAAGTGGTGAACCAGGGTATATGTGTGTGTTTTTATTTCTAATAAAGGATTTTTCGGGTGTGTGTGTTTATTTACTGTAATTTACAGATTAATCATGGAGGGTGTCTCATAGACGCCTGACATGATTAATCTAGGACTTATTGGCAGCTATGGGCTGCCAATAACTCCTTATTACCCCGATTTGCCAACGCACCAGGGCAAATCGGGAAGAGCCGGGTACAGTCCCAGAACTGTCGCATATAATGTATGCGGCAATTCTGGGCGGCTGTTGGCTGATATTGTTAGGGTGGGGGGCTCCCCATAACGTGGAGCTCCCCATCCTGAGAATACCAGCCTTCAGCCGTATGGCTTTATCTGGCTGGTTTTAAAAATGGGGGGGGACCGCACGCCGTTTTTTTAAATTATTTAATTATTTATTTCACGACACAGTATAGACACGCCCACCGGCTGCTGTGATTGGGTGCAGTGTGACACCTGTCACTCAGAGTGGGGGCGTGTCTCACTGTAACCAATCATAGGCGCCGGTGGGCGGGGTAAGCAGGGAATACGAAATTGTTTAATGGGCGGCCGGCTTTTTCAAAACAGTAAAAGCCGCCGGAGCAGTGTGAATGCCGTGCAGCGCCGGGGATCGGGGATTGGTGAGTATATGAGAGAGGGGGTAAGAGGGATAGACTGACATGGACAGAGAGAGAGGGACAGAGATAGTGACCGACTGACAGAGATTAGTGAATGACAGACATTGTGAGGCGCTTCAGAACGCAGCTTTTCAGCTGCGCTCTGAAGCAGACCTTTTTAAAGCTGCGGTGCAGAGCGCACACCTGCGCACATAGCATCAGACAACAAAATCGTATGAGGGATGTCACACGTTACAATTCACTAGGTTCGTGCAACAAAACGCTCAATTCTAGAGAATGATACGATGTGTTTGCGATCAACGGTTTTGCGTTCAATCCTGATCGCACGTAGATGTCACACGCAGATACCTCACAAACGATGCCGGATGTGCGTCACTTACAACTTGACCCCAACGACGGATTGTGAGATATATTGAAGCGTGTGTAGCGGGCTTTATTTATGAAATTTCCGTGAAGGGGCTCTCCAAGAATCGCTGTAATCTAAAAAATGCAACTCAAAATAATTTCGCTGACTTGCACACAAAGAACTGAGACTGGAAAAACAAATCCTTTTTCCTCCGCTAGGGAGAATACTTATTTCTTCTCATGTTACAGCCCTGCTCCTGTGTGTTTCTGATACTGCTGTTCTGTCAGTTGAGAAACAAGTCTCCAGCTGTGTTTCTTCAGACTGCATTTTATGCTGACACATGACTAGGATAGGTGGCAGTCTTAAAGGTGAATCTGTCACTAGGTTTTTGCTACCCCATTTGGGTTGTGATGATTCGGCAATTGACAGGGCTGAGAACAATGATGAGCCAAGATCTTATTCTGCACATGTGTGGCACCCCTGAGGCATCAGGTGCCACAGGGTAATGTATCTAGTTACAGGTGCAGTACTTATCCAGGGTTCCTGGGAGACCAGTGTCGGTAAACACCAAACAGCACCATTTAAAACACACACATTTCTTTGCCCTTTTTCCAGACTAGGTAACAGGCTAGAGACTGATCTGATGGATGGTCACCTATTAGTCGGGACTTATCCAATCCCACTTGTCAGAATCCCGGGAGTGGGAGGGGCTAGTCTGGACAGTTGACAGGGACATTTGAAAGTCAGTTAGGAGGGACTTCGGAGCAGAGGGGAGCTCCCCTAGTGACGTTGGAGTTACGGTCGCTGGTGGGATTCGGTGTCAGATCCCCGGGACCGGCGCAGTCGGGGTGTAGAGCCCTAGATTAGGGGATGCTTCAAGCTCGCCTACTAATCTACCGGGAGAGGAGATTTCACGTTTCTTGACCCGCCACAGTGTCCGGAGCACAGCAGCACGTAGAGCCTGGGAATTGAGACTTAGATCCAGCTCATGAGAGGTTCGTGCTGCCTGCTAATGGACCGGGACTTGTAAACACAAGAAAAGGGCCCCAAGTAACTTTAAGCCACAGGGACCCGCCAACAACAGAGCGCATAGAGGAAGGGCCCACCAGTCATAATACCGGCACTGGGATCCGAAGAGTTTGGGATCGCCTGGAGCCCATCTTGGTGAAGACCGGCACCTCGCGGGCATAAAATACAATCTGTGAGTAAACATCTTGAACCGCAGCCCTTGTATCGTCTAGTTTTTCCCGTGCCCTGTCAGCCCTGGAGGATACTGCCAGTAGGACTACAACTACCAACCATCGCGCTCCTGCCGCTGAAGTCCACTCGGTTCCTACTACAGACTTTCCTAACGGTTGCCCTGGGGTTACCCGCTCCACCTGTGGGGAGCAGAAACACCTCAGCTGCCACAGCACCAGCCCCGGGGGTCCCGTCCAGCAACTACGGCTCACATAGCTGCAGAACCACAGGTGGTGTCACAAGCTATTAAGATATCCAAAAATACAACTCCCATCATCATCTCCCCTTTCATTTAATAAAATACACCGCCAGGGTCATGGAGCTGAGCACCGCCACCGCTGACATCCCCGTACTAGTCCAGCCCGTTTCCGAGTACACTCCCGGCCCTGGAATGGGCGTGTCACATGAACCGCCACTGGCGCCATTTTTCTGAAGCCAACTACATGATCAAACTGCGCAAGCACTGGCCACAGCTAGGACTGTGCAAGTGCGAAATTTAAATCGGGAAGTAGATACAAACACCGGATGCAGCGGAGGGGTCAGGGCAGAGCCGAAAAGCCTACCACAGTCTCGACCTGATGCACGAAGGGCTCAGGAAGTTGAAACTTCTAATGATGGTTTAACAAAAACCTTGCTGCAGATTTCTACACTGAAGGGATCTTCTAAAGGGAATCTGCCACCAGGTTTTTACTCCCCCATCTGAGAGCAGCATAATGTAGAGACAGAGACCCTGATTCCAGCAATGTGTCAATTACTGAGGTGTTTGCTGTTATTTTTATCAAATCAATGTTTTCTCTACTGCAGATTTAGCAGTTATGCAGAGCTCATGATTATGCAGGACTACCTGGCAGCACTCCAAGTAGTCCTCTAATGATAATCTACTGCTGATTTAAACTGATTTTATCAAAACTACACTTAGCAGCCCAGTAATTGACACATCGCTGGAATCACGATCTCAGCCCCTATGTCATGCTGCTTTCAGATTAGGTTTCAAAAACCTGGTGAAAGATTCCCTTTAAACCAATATAACAGCATTATGGCCATATATTTAGTTTAACATGGGTAATCCAGATGACATGCTCGTTAACATTTAACTTGGCCTGATGTTTTTGATTTGGAAAAGCTTTTCATTTCAGTAAATGGGACCTCTTAAAGGGAATCTGTCAGCAGGTTTTTGCTACATCATCTGAGAATAGCATAATGTAGATTCAGAAGAGATTCTGAAAGTAACTAGGTTTATCTTAGATCACTGTGTGCAGCCGTTCTGACTTTATCTCAGAACTGAGTGTAGCAGAGCTGGGAGCGGTCACTGCCCACACCAGGCTCTCAATAGAGATTGACATGTCACAGTCAATGCACAATCATAACCGAGGTGCGCCTGCAGAAGAGTCGCACCAATGTTAATCACAGAGCAATAAACCACAGACAGATAAGAGAAGCACAGATGTTTTTTTCTTTTTTAACCCTCGCAACATGCTGTCCTCAGCTCACGTAGTCAAATTCTGGTGACAGATTCCCTGTAATGCAGCAGATTCAACAAATGACCATTTTCAGTTCTTTACAACCTGTAAAATGTTTGTAAACTCTGTTGTGCATAATAATTTGGAACAGTGCATTTTGAGTTGTTTAGTTTTGAAAAAATGCTGTAATCATTGGGAGGTTTGTCCAATTAAATGTGATTTATACTCTAAGGATTGATGATTTAAACTTTATACTGACTCATTTGTATCAACCATTTAGGAAAATAAGCGAAAAATAGCATGTGCATAATAGTTTGGACCATAGTGCAATATTACCGCTCCATATTCGGTAATACTGTAACATATAATGCAATATCATATATCATGGAAAAAGGGAGAACTAGAGCAAAAAGCTGAATCAAAAATTACAAAGTTTTTTTATTTTTATATTCAAGGTGCACAGTGCAATACATGAAACATTGATGTTCAATAAAAAGAGGGGGTGGGGAGCATAGGAACAAAACAGATCAACATTCGCCGGGTGTGGACTAACAGGCAAGAAAAATGTTCAAATATAGAAAAACCCCTGATTGCCTACAATGATGAAGATCAATATGCTATATGAGGGCATTTGAGTGTGGTTAACCTGGGGGAGTGAAGACACAGAGGACTCAAACTGTTGGTAGTCAAATGTGGTTTGGCAAAGGAAATGATTAACAATCAGGAGACAACCCAATGTAGGGGAAATCAGATCATACATGAATAGCACAAAATCCCGAATGGGAAGAGATGTGCTCCTGACTGAACAATCAAAGGGCTAAGCCAAAGGAATGCCACAATGGAAAATGAGGTGTAATCACACAGTTAGACGAACCCCCAAGATTTGTTGAAACAAGGGGGGAGTCAGATGGAAACCGAAAGCTCTAGGGCAGATCTAGATGTTAGATAAGAATCATAAATAGGGAGTATAGCTTGCAAGCAGGAAAGATTCCAGGATGCAAAAAGTGCAATAGTAGTAAATTACATGGAGTAAATAAATCCCTGCAGAGCAGAAGTACTCCCAAATATATGGCCAAAAATAGGCCAGTAACTACCTAGAGTTAGTGAATGGTGTGAAAAATATATAAGATGTCCATGGGACACAGAAACCCCCCAAGGAGGTTGATAACCCTCGAGGCAGGGTAGTAAATGGAAAGTCTGCCAGACAAAAAACCAAGGGGGTTTGTTTTGGGTGGAACAAGGAACGACGGCAGGTTAACTCAGCGGCAGAAAGGGGGGTAGAGATAAGGGCAAGTGCCCGGTAGAGTGAACATATGTTACCTGAGACCGGTGGCAGGGGGCCCGACGCACGTTTCGCGGCTATCAGCGCATCGCTTGCCGCTTCATCATGGGGGAAGGTGAGGAGTGGCCACCCAAAACAAACCCCCTTGGTTTTTTGTCTGGCAGACTTTCCATTTACTACCCTGCCTCGAGGGTTATCAACCTCCTTGGGGGGTTTCTGTGTCCCATGGACATCTTATATATTTTTCACACCATTCACTAACTCTAGGTAGTTACTGGCCTATTTTTGGCCATATATTTGGGAGTACTTCTGCTCTGCAGGGATTTATTTACTCCATGTAATTTACTACTATTGCACTTTTTGCATCCTGGAATCTTTCCTGCTTGCAAGCTATACTCCCTATTTATGATTCTTATCTAACATCTAGATCTGCCCTAGAGCTTTCGGTTTCCATCTGACTCCCCCCTTGTTTCAACAAATCTTGGGGGTTCGTCTAACTGTGTGATTACACCTCATTTTCCATTGTGGCATTCCTTTGGCTTAGCCCTTTGATTGTTCAGTCAGGAGCACATCTCTTCCCAGTCGGGATTTTGTGCTATTCATGTATGATCTGATTTCCCCTACATTGGGTTGTCTCCTGATTGTTAATCATTTCCTTTGCCAAACCACATTTGACTACCAACAGTTTGAGTCCTCTGTGTCTTCACTCCCCCAGGTTAACCACACTCAAATGCCCTCATATAGCATATTGATCTTCATCATTGTAGGCAATCAGGGGTTTTTCTATATTTGAACATTTTTCTTGCCTGTTAGTCCACACCCGGCTAATGTTGATCTGTTTTGTTCCTATGCTCCCCACCCCCTCTTTTTATTGAACATCAATGTTTCATGTATTGCACTGTGCACCTTGAATATAAAAATAAAAAAACTTTGTAATTTTTGATTCAGCTTTTTGCTCTAGTTCTCCCTTTTTCCATGTATTTTGAGCTGCTGAAAACCTGAGCTGGCCTGTCCACCAGGTTTATCTAACTGTATTTTCCCTATGGAATGTATATTTTTCCAATATCATATATCACTATAACATCATATTACATCATGTATTACTATAACCTATAATACTACCTTTCATGCAATTCTATAACATATAATGCTGGGTCTCCACACTGTGCTATAACATGTACTATTCTAGCATGTAATAGGCCACCAGTTTTGAATACCTGGATAATTCCTTTAATGTTATATGCTGTAATCACCATTACTTATATATATATCATTTTCCTTTCAGTTTATTGACAATATTACATGCAAAGAAGAAATCGAGCTGGGTGACTATTACCTTTATAAGTGAGTAGTGGTTTTTTTTCTGATATTTACCTTGTTCGTTCTGTCTTGTTTCTTACCTGGGTTGTTCACTATTAGACAACGGTTTATTAAGCACACCAAAAATGGTGCACTAAGTTATCAAATAAAATCTTTATTTCCGTCTTGGACAAGAGCCACTTTCAGCACCACTCCTCTACTCTCAGCCCTATGTACCCCACTGGTCTCCTGACAAAAATATTGCCAGGGGACTGCTGCAGCCAATCAGCATCCTCTGATGGGCTGCAGCAATCACTATTGTGTCACAGCAAAAGAACAGTGCCTCATGCACTCTGACAAAGTTGTGAAGGCTGCAGCCGATCAGCAGGTACTAATTGACTTCAGCAGTTCCTTGACAATGTTTTTATTAGGAGACCAGTAGGAGAGACAGGACTCAGAGGAGAGGAATGGTGCCAGTCCATGAGAGAAGTATAGATTTTTTTTTCTTTACTTTGCAGCATTCTATTATTTAAAGGGGTTGTCCATTACTTTTACATTGATGGCCTATCCTTAGGATAGGTCATCAATTTCTAATAGCTGGGGTCCGACATCCGGGACCCTGCTGACCCCGTACCCCGCTGATAAGCTATTCTCTGTCCCGGTGGCAGCAGTCAGCCGGAAATGCTCAGTTCCGGAGCTGCTCCATCTTCTAATAGTGGCCGCAACCGAGTACTGCACAGCCGCCCCACATTCTAATCAATGGGAGTCAGATGTGCAGTACCCAACAGTGGCCGCTATTAAAAGACGGAGCAGCTCCGGAACTGAGCATTTCCGATCACAACCAGGAGCGAGTGCAGCTAATCGGCAGGGGTGCGGGGTCTGACCCCGGCTGATCAGACATTGATGATCTATCCTAAGGATAGGCCAAAGAAGAGGACAACCTCTTTAATAAGAGTCCAGTAGCTAGATACAGAACTGAACCTTCCTCCTTAAAGAGAAATTGCAGAGAGATCTGGGTCCTATGTCTACCGAAATAAGGGATGAAATAATGCTAAATGTTCCTCTTCTATTGGTTAGGGAATCGCACAGACTCCCCAAATTGTTCCTAGTACACTGGGTATATAGGACTCCTCTTTTTCTGTTTAAAATGGGGGCGAAACCAGATTCATGTTGTTGGACGTGTGGCGCCCATGACTCAGATCTGATACATTTAATGTGGAACTGTCTCCGTCCGAGGAGATATTGGCTGGATGTAATTGATTTGATAAATCCATTTTATGATTGCCAGGTGGCTCCAAACCCTGTGACACGTGTTCTGTTCAAGAGAGTCATAGGATAGGCATCGCTTACATTTTATACCAAGCACAGAAAACTATAACTTTTTGTATTGGAAATACACTAAATCTCTAATCATTAAAGAAGTGACTCTTAGATTGAAGAAGCATGTGTACCAGAAAAGAATGGATATAGGACCTTTGAGTATCTATGGGCTCCATAGTTAGATAGTGCGAACTTAGCCCAGCTGACTTTGACGTGGGCTAGCTCTTTAGTAGCAGGTCTAATGTAAGAGGAGGGGCACATTGGTGTCTAAGAAGTGATTCTATGCTGACATATGTGTTCACATCTGCCCGTCCACAGAAAAAAGATTTATTTAAGGTAAAATAAAGAGCTCCATCTCCATCCCTGGGTGCTGGAGGGGGGCTCTTGAGGGCCCCGGGCGGAGGGAGGGGGGCTCTCGAGGGCCCCGGGTGGAGGGTGAGGAGATCTTGAGGGCCCCGGGTGGAGGGAGGGGGGGGCTCTTCAGTGATCCCAATTATGTTTTCTACGGAGGTATCATCCTTCAGCATTTGAGTCATTGTGCAAATGGAATGCAATTAGAGAAGCATGTAATATTCATGGAACTTAAATAGTGCAAGATAATGTTCAACCCAGCAATTCTTCATCATACAGATTAATGAGATTTCAGATCGCCGGTAGTATTGCAGGCATTACATATCAACCTTGACATTTCTGTATAATGAAAGTGCAGTATATGAGGCATGATTAGCCAGAGTTCAGTATTGTCTTTATAGGAAATTTGTCAGCAGGGTTTTACCCCCAAACTCATTTTATATGCACACGTAGCTTTGTCAAAAACAAGTCCAGAAATACCTTTACATTGGAAGTCCTTTCCTCCATTACTGAGATATCAGAGATTGAATTGATATGCAAATGAGGTCAAAGAGCTATTTCTAGATCTGAAGCCTCCTGTCACTCCAGCTCTAGTATAACCTATCCTTTCTTGACTGCCGTGCACTTATGTTGCCTGTGTATCAAAATAATAGGGATCCCATGTGGCTTTTTTTAAAATTTAAATAAATAATTTCAAAAAATTGCGTGTGGTCATCCCCCCCCTCCCCCTTCACCTGAATTTTGATACCCAACCATGGTAAAACCGACAGCTGGGAGCTGGTATTTTCAGGCTGGGGAGACCCGTAATTATTGGGCTCCCGTTAGTCTAAAAATAGCAGCTTTCAGCTATAATTGTCTCATCCTTTAGATGTGACAATCCCTGCACTTTACCTGGCTCATCCCGATTGGGGTGGCAATTGGGGTAATGTAAGGGGTTAATGTCAGCTCACAGCTGACACTAAGAACTAGGTTAGTAATTGGAGGTGTCTATGAGAACCCCCCCCATTAATAATTAGTAAGTGAAAACAAATTAACATAAATATCGAAAAAATACTTTATTTGAAACTAGCTGTAGTACCCGGGCGTTGCCCGGTATAGCAACTGTTTCTCTCCCAATCTCTGTTTGTCTCTCTGTCTGTCTTTTTCCCTGTCTGTCTCTGTGTGTCTGTGTCTATCTCTCTGTTTGTCTCTGTATCAGTCTCACTGTCTCTCTCTATCTCTGTGTCTGTCTCTCTCTCTCCCTCTTTGTCTGTCTCTTTCCCCCAATCTGTCTTTGTCTCTCTCTGTCTCTTTCCCCGTGTGTCTTTCTGTCTGTCTGGCTTTTTCTTTTTCGCTCCTAATTGGGAGACCCAGACAGTGGGTGTATAGCTACTGCCTCTGGAGGCCGCACAAAGAACTACACTTAAAAGTGTAAGGCCCCTCCCCTTCTGGCTATACACCCTCCCGTAGGAGTACAGATTCCTCAGTTTTAGCTTTGTGCGCAAGGAGGTCAGACACGCACGCATAGCTCCATTGTTTTTAGTCAGCAGCAGCTGCTGACTATGTCGGATGGAAGAAAAGAGGGTCTATACAGACTCCCAGCATGCTCCCTTCTCACCCCACTTATGTCGGAGGTGTTTGTAAGGTTGAGGTACCCATTGCGGGTACGGCGGCAGGAGCCCACATGCTGATTCCTTCCCCATCCCTTTTTACAGGGCTCTGGGTGAAGTGGGATTTACCGGTCTCCAGGCACAGAGACCGTGCTCCATCTACAGCCCCTGGAGAAGATGCTGGATGGAGCGGAGTACATCAGGGACATGGCCCTGCTTCCTCAAGGTACTCTGTGTCCCCGTGTATCTGGCGCTCACACCGCAGCATGCTGGGTGTTGTAGTGCGCCGGGGGACATCAGCGCTGCGGCGCCTGTGCCATGGCCTCATTCAGCTTTGCTGAAGCAGGCACATTTATGGGAATAGGCTGCGCCGGCCGCTGGGACTGCGGCGCGGCTGGCACTTGTAGTGCGCCGGGGACTTCAGCGCGGCCTGCGCTTTTACGGCGGCCGCGCTGATAACTACAGTCCCCGGCTTTTGCGGCCTGCTTTCCTTTCGTTCCCGCCCCCAGACCTGCCAGTCAGGAGAGGGGCGGGACGCTGCCCACGTCTAGAACTCGGTCGCGCCGGCCGCTCGAACAGCGGCGCGGCTGGCACTTGCGGTGCGCCGGGGACTTCAGCGCGGCCCGCGCTTTTACGGCGGCCGCGCTGATAACTCGAGTCCCCGGCTTTTGCGGCCTGCTTTCGTTCGTTCCCGCCCACAGACCTGCCAGTCAGGAGAGGGGCGGGACGCTGGCCAGTGCATCAGCGCTGAGGGCTGGAGTCGTTTTTACATACTCCAGCCCTCACAGTCAGCACAGAGGGGACACTGTTCCCGCACTTTTGTTTGGGAACTCCCACGGACCGCCCCTCTCCACAGAAGCCGGCAGCCATTCTTGCTGACACGCTGAGCTGCAGAGGGGAGCCGGGGAGACCCAGACAAGGCATTCTGCAGCCTCTTACCCGCTGTTCAGCGGGCGGTAAGCAGCCCTCAGGGCTCACCCCCTCTTGTGCTCGTAGTATTCTTAGTATTTTGTTTCTACAAATACTTTGTACTGCATAGCGCTGGTCGCCCTTTGGCTATAGACTCTCTCACATGCAGAGAGCCAGCAGCATGTCGCCCGTAAAACGCAAGGGTGCCAAGGCACAGACATTGTATGCTTCCTGCACCGCATGTGGGACTTTTCTACCGGCAGGCTCCACGGACCCCCATTGTGTGCAGTGCTCGGCCCCTGCGGCGCTTGCACAGTCGGGACCTCTGCTGGACGTGTCCCAGGGTGTACCACCTGTGAATGCTGTCCAGGTGACAGGAACTGAGTTTGCAGCTTTTGCTGACAGAATGTCTCTCACTATGTCACAAATTCTTGACACATTGCGAGCTAGGCCTGTACTTCAGACCACGGACACTGTGCATGTATTGCCCCCTGGTCCCCCTCAGCTCCTAGCTCCGGGACGGGCATCTACACCTCAGGGTGAAGACTCTGACTCGGACGATGGCCCCGGGCAGCCTAAGCGGGCTCGTTATGACGGGCCCTCACATTCATCTCAATGGTCTGGATCCCAGCGGGATGAATCTATGGGTGATGAGGCGGACTTAACTGATCAGGATTCTGATCCTGGGACCGCTCTCAATCTAGATACACCAGATGGTGACGCAATAGTTAATGATCTTATATTTAACATCAATAAGATGTTGAATATTTCCCCACCAGCTCCTCCTGTAGAGGAGTCAGCTTCGCAGCACGAGAGAATCCATTTCAGATACCCTAAGCGTACATTAAGCACTTTTCTGGACCACGCTGACTTCAGAGACGCAATCCAGAAACCCCACGCTTATCCTGAAAGGCGTTTTCCTAAACGACTTAAAGATACACGCTACCCTTTTCCCTCTGAAGTGGTCAAGGGTTGGACCCAGTGTCCAAAAGTGGATCCTCCAATTTCCAGGCTTGCAGCCAGATCCTTGGTTGCTGTTGAAGATGGAGCGGCACTTAAAGATGCCACTGACAGGCAGATGGAGCTCTGGCTGAAATCCATCTATGAAGCGATTGGAGCGTCATTAGCGCCTTCTTTTGCGGCCGTATGGGCACTCCAAGCTATCACGGCCGGGCTTGCGCGAGTCGACTCAGTCACACGTGCATTTGCCCCGCAGGTAGCACCATTGACCTCGCAAATGGCGGCATTCGCGTCGTACGCGATTAATGCTGTTCTTGACGCTACAAGCCGCACGGCAGTGGCGTCAGCCAACTCAGTTGTTTTGCGTAGGGCTCTGTGGTTGAGACATTGGAAAGCAGATTCTCATTCCAAGAAGTGCTTAACCAATTTGCCTTTTTCTCGTGACCGATTGTTTGGAGAGCGTTTGGATGAAATCATCAAACACTCCAAGGGTAAGGACTCTTCCTTACCGCAACACAGACAAAACAAGCCCCAACAGAGGAGGGGTCAGTCTGGTTATCGGTCCTTTCGAGGACAGGGCAGGTCCCAATTCGCCTCGTCAAAGAAGACTCAAAAGGACCAGAGACGTTCAAATTCTTGGAGGTCTCAGTCACGCCCAAAAAGACCAGCCGGAGGAACCGTTGCCAAAACGACGTCCTCCTGACTTGCGGTCTCCGATGCCCACACCCGCGGTCGGTGGGAGGCTGTCCCACTTTGGCGACATTTGGCTAGCAAATGTCAAAGACCGTTGGGTGAGAGATATTCTATCTCACGGGTACAGGATAGAGTTCGGTTCTCGTCCGCCAACTCGTTTCTTCAGAACTTCTCCACCACCAGACCGAGCCGATGCTCTGTTGCAGGCGGTGGCCGCTCTAAAGGCGGAAGGAGTGGTGACCTCCGTCCCTCTTCAGGAACAGGGTCACGGTTTTTACTCCAATCTGTTTGTGGTCCCAAAAAAGGACGGATCGTATCGTCCCGTCCTGGATCTGAAGTTGCTCAACAGACACGTAAAAGTCAGGAGGTTCCGGATGGAATCCCTACGCTCCGTCATAGCCTCAATGTCTCAGGGAGATTTTCTAGCATCAATAGACATCAAAGATGCGTATCTCCACGTGCCGATTGCACCAGAGCATCAGCGTTTCCTACGTTTCGTCATACACGACGAGCACCTACAGTTCGTAGCGTTACCCTTCGGTCTGGCAACAGCCCCCCGGGTCTTCACCAAAGTCATGGCAGCAGTAGTAGCTGTTCTGCACTCGCAGGGTCACTCGGTCATCCCGTACCTAGACGACCTGCTTATAAAGGCATCCTCTCAAGAAGCATGCCAACACAGTCTGAAGGTGGCGCTAGACACTCTCCAGACTTTCGGGTGGATTATCAACTTTCCAAAGTCTCATCTAACCCCGACCCAATCTCTGACTTATCTTGGCATGGAGTTTCATACTCTATCAGCGATAGTGAGGCTTCCACTGGACAAGCAGTGCTCGCTACGGACTGGAGTGCAATCTCTCCTTCAGAGCCAGTCGCACTCACTGAGGCGCCTCATGCATTTCCTAGGAAAGATGGTAGCAGCAATGGAGGCAGTCCCGTTCGCGCAGTTTCATCTGCGCCCTCTCCAATGGGACATTCTGCGCCAATGGGATGGGAAATCGACGTCCCTCGACAGGACTGTCTCCCTCTCTCAGACTGCCAAGGACTCTCTACGTTGGTGGCTTCTCCCCAACTCATTGTCACAGGGAAAGTCGTTCCTTCCCCCGTCCTGGGCAGTGGTCACGACAGATGCGAGCCTATCAGGGTGGGGAGCGGTGTTTCTCCACCACAGGGCTCAGGGGACGTGGACTCAGGAAGAGTCCACCTTGCAGATCAATGTTCTGGAAATCAGAGCAATCTATCTTGCCCTGCGAGCCTTCCAACAATGGCTGGAAGGCAAGCAGATTCGGATTCAGTCGGACAATTCCACGGCGGTGGCGTACATCAACCACCAAGGGGGAACACGCAGTCGCCAAGCTTTTCAAGAAGTCCAGCGGATTTTGACGTGGGTGGAAAGCAGAGCGTCCACCATATCTGCAGTTCACATCCCAGGCGTGGAAAACTGGGAAGCAGACTTTCTCAGTCGCCAGGGCATGGACGCAGGAGAATGGTCCCTTCACCCGGACGTGTTTCAACAGATCTGTTGCCGCTGGGGGTCGCCGGACGTCGATCTGATGGCGTCACGGCACAACAACAAGGTCCCAGTTTTCATGGCACGGTCTCACGATCACCGAGCGCTGGCGGCAGACGCCTTGGTTCAGGATTGGTCGCAATTCCGACTCCCCTATGTGTTCCCACCTCTAGCATTGTTACCCAGAGTTCTCCGGAAAATCAAGTCCGACTGCCAGCGAGCCATACTCGTCGCTCCAAATTGGCCAAGAAGGTCGTGGTACCCGGATCTGTGGCATCTCACGGTAGGCCAACCGTGGGCACTACCAGACCGTCCAGATCTGCTGTCTCAAGGGCCGTTTTTCCATCTGAATTCTGCGGCCCTGAACCTGACTGTGTGGCCATTGAGTCCTGGATCCTAGCGGCCTCAGGTTTATCTCAGGGAGTTGTTGCCACAATGAGACAGGCTAGAAAACCATCCTCAGCTAAGATCTATCACAGGACGTGGAAGATATTCTTAGCGTGGTGCTTGGCTCAAGGGTTTTCTCCCTGGCCATTTGCATTGCCAATTTTTCTTTCCTTCCTGCAGTCTGGGTTGGAAAAAGGTTTGTCCCTTAGCTCGCTTAAGGGTCAAGTCTCCGCGTTATCCGTATTCTTTCAGAAGCGCTTGGCACAGCTTTCTAAAGTACGCACGTTTCTCCAAGGAGTTTGTCATATCGTTCCTCCTTACAGACGGCCATTGGAACCCTGGGATCTGAACAAGGTTCTCCTTGCTCTTCAAAAGCCGCCTTTCGAGCCTTTGAAAGAGGTTCCCCTTTCTCGGCTTTCACAAAAGGTAGTTTTTCTTGTAGCGGTCACGTCTCTTCGAAGAGTGTCCGAGCTGGCGGCGTTATCTTGCAAATCTCCCTTCCTGGTATTTCACCAAGACAAGGTAGTACTGCGTCCAATTCCAGAGTTTTCTCCCAAGGTGGTTTCTTCCTTTCATCTCAATCAGGATATCACTTTGCCATCTTTGTGTCCGCATCCAGTTCACCAATTTGAAAAGGGTTTACATCTGTTGGACCTGGTGAGAGCACTCAGGATTTACATTTCTCGCACGGCGCCTCTACGCCGTTCAGATGCGCTCTTTGTCCTAGTCGCTGGTCAGCATAAGGGATCGCAAGCTTCCAAATCCACCCTGGCGCGGTGGATCAAGGAACCAATTCTTCACACATACCGTTCTGCTGGGCTTCAGATTCCATCTGGACTGAAGGCCCATTCTACCAGAGCCGTTGGTGCGTCCTGGGCGTTGAGGCATCAGGCTACGGCTCAGCAAGTGTGCCAGGCGGCTACCTGGTCGAGTCTGCACACGTTTACCAAACACTATCAAGTGCATACCTACGCTTCGGCAGACGCCAGCCTAGGTAGACAGGTCCTTCAGGCGGCGGTGGCCCACCTGTAGGAAGAGGCTGTATGACAGCCCGTTCATGTGGTATCTTTTTACCCACCCAGGGACTGCTTTTGGACGTCCCACTGTCTGGGTCTCCCAATTAGGAGCGAAAAAGAAGAAGGGAATTTTGTTTACTTACCGTAAATTCCTTTTCTTCTAGCTCCAATTGGGAGACCCAGCACCCGCCCTATCTGTTTTTAGGGTTTCGTTTTTTCGGGTGCACATGTTGTTCACGTTGTTTCTTAAGTTCTCCGATCTAGTTATCGGAGTGAATTTGTTTTGAAACTGTTATTGGCTTTCCTCCTTCTTGCTTTGGTACTAAAACTGAGGAATCTGTACTCCTACGGGAGGGTGTATAGCCAGAAGGGGAGGGGCCTTACACTTTTAAGTGTAGTTCTTTGTGCGGCCTCCAGAGGCAGTAGCTATACACCCACTGTCTGGGTCTCCCAATTGGAGCTAGAAGAAAAGGAATTTACGGTAAGTAAACAAAATTCCCTTCTTTTTCCCTATCTGTCTCTGTCACTTTCCCTGTGTGCCTCTTTCTTTGTCTGTGCCTGTCTGCCTGTCTCTCAGACTGTCTCTCAGACTGTCTCTCAGTCTGTGTCTGTCTCTCCACTGATATCATATTACCTCACACAAAAGCTTCTTATACTATGACTGTCCTTTGTTCCTATAGCAACCAATCACAGCTCCTATTAATAGCCTGTAACTCACAGCTCCATTCACTTTAATGTAAGGAGGTTTTTTGGAGAGTAACTGTACACCGCGGGGTTAAATTTTCTTGTCAAAACAAAGTCTATGACGTTCCCTGAGTCACAAGAGGCGTGTATGCAAAATGTCGTGTTTGTAAATGCGACGGTGCGGATTCCTTTAGCGGACATACATACATACATACATACATACATACACTCCGCTTTATATAGTAGATTAAAATACAAAAAAAAACACCCTCTTTCATCCCTTTATTAACCCCCAAACAGTCAGGTCTGACGTAATCCACTCGAGGTCCCATGACAATCCCGGCTCTGCTACAACCTGCAATCGCAGCACGCGGGCACAGAACATGACCGCCCACTGCGAATGCAGGCAGAGACTGACTTACGCTGGTTTCACATCAACGTTTTCCTGCCGCACTGCCAGATCCGGCATAAGTGTAGTACAGTTCAATAATGTTCACTGGCAAGCTCCGGGCACATGCGGACAGCATGTGACCTGGGCTTGCCGCACTGTCTGTGAACTGTATTGAATTGTACTGTACTTGTGCCGGATCTGGCAGTGCGGCAGAAAAACGCTGACGTGAAACCAGCCTTGGCCGCAGCTGTGAGCGGTGATGTCACTCAGTTTATTTGCAGTCACAGCTGGAGATTCCCATGGTACCCCACCTGTTATGGCAGGTAAACTGACCTCAGGTGACCTCATTGAACTCGGTGACTTCGGTGAACAGAGTTCAATCAGACCTGCATTTCCTGGCAGAAAAGTAAATTTTTTTGGTCAAGAGATGCAGATTTAGTACTGAAATTTATACACCATATTCCTACTACTGTAGAGCCTTCTGCTCCTTCATCACATTTAAATACGTGGTCTTTGTTTTTTTGTTTTTTGTTTTTTTTATACCAGCTAGCTAATAAATTATCAGATTAGCCTGTTGTTCTGTGTATTTGGCCGCCGTTACTCATCACTTATTTGTGTTTGACTATTTGTCATAAAACCTCATGCCAAAGAAATCTTCAAATATTATTTTTAGAAAGTAGTTTGTCATTACTGGCCCAGCCGGGGACTCTTCGCTGATCTGTGATATTGATTATTTTGCACATTTTGCTTTAGTGCATGATTTATTTATTCATTGTATAGCTGACTTTTTATAATCTAGCATTGTAATATATTTATGGATCCTGTAAGTTTACAGAAATAATGCATTGGGCTAACAACACAAAATTATGATTTTTACCAAATTTTTTTATTTGCTTATACCATGTCATCAACTTTCATTTTTACACAAGAAGATGAGCCGGACAAACGAGTATTATTATCAATAACTACGAGGAAAATATGTTTTTTTTTTGGTCTGATATTTTGTGTACTGGTCTGCGACCATTATTTTCAGGTTATCCCTCTTTACAGCACCATAGTAGTTTCCATCGTATACTCCATAGGAACAGAAATTACATGAGGTTAAAAGACCCATCTCATCCCAATCCTCTGTGTTTTTCCTGTTCTTATGGAGGACAGACCCAAGAGGCAGGCGCTGCTGCACGAAGATTTACCTGTGGATAGGCTCAGGGGAATCGGAGGTTCCATCCCTCTCCTTCTTCCTGTCAAGAGGTCCGAGGCCAACACCTCTTGAAGAGAGGTCCCTAAAGTGAGTTGATGCTCTTGGTGTCTAGCGGCTTCCCTCTACATGAGGGATGTCGGCGTCCTGCAAGATAGCCGTGGTACAGCTTCCGGGGCTGCTCAGTGCGTGTGGTCTACCCTGGAGTAACACTTTCCGGTTTCCAGGGTGGAAGCATATGATCTAGGAGGCGGTGTGCAGAAGGATGACCAGGGGGTGGCGATCCCTTAAGATAATATAAACATGATGGGTGAGGGGTTTCATGCCTGGCTGTATTCAGGTTTTTTGCATCTTCTGCTACTAGTGTGCAGGGTTAACATTATGGTGAACCAATGGGGGATTTCAGGCGCTCTGATGTTCACTCAGAACTGCCCCTGGTTCATGTAAGTTGCCCAGAGATTGTGTGTTCCCTCATTTAAGTAGGTTCCCGTCTCTTAGACAGCCGTTATGCATTTTTTAGGGATGGAGTTTCTCTTTGGGGTCTGGTGCAACTGCGAAAAAATAATCCAGAAGAGTTTCAGGAAAGACAGAGATTGACATTCCAGTAGCCTGAGTGGCCAGGAAGACCTCCATACCGTTTGAGGACTCTTCTAGTCTGAGAGACCCGATGGACAGAAAAACAGATGGCCTTTTTAAGAGAGCCTGGGAAGCCTCAGCTGTGGAGATCAGGGCTAATGTAGTGCCCCCTCGGTGTTTAGGTCTATACATCTCTGGTTTGAGGACTTAGAAAATCATCTGAAAAGTAAAACATCCAGAGAGATTATTTTAAAAACCCTTACGTTACTAAGGATAGCAATGGGTTTCATGGCTGACGCATCTGCAAGATCTGTGAGATTTGCAGCCGGAAACAATGTCCTCTTAAACTCTGCCCGTAGAGCAGTGTGGCTGCACATCTGGTCCGGGGATAACCACTCTAAGAATAAATTGTATTCTATCTCTTTCTCGAGTCTGAGGCTTTTCGGCCCTGTATTTGCGAAACCTGGAGACAGCATCTGATAAAAACAAAAGGATTCCAAAATGTGAAATCCAAAACCTACCATCCCTTTTATGGGTCCAGTCCTTTGCAGAAATAGGAATAAGGGAGAAATGGAAATCGGGTAGATGGAGCTATTCCAAAGGTCATAAAGATAAAGGTTCCCTGTTTGGGTCAAAACCAGGCCCTGGTAAATCATGACGCCATTGGGGTAGGCATGAGAATTCACTATATATTTTTTTTTTTTTTATTTATTTATTTTAAAAGGGGTGACAACAGATTTCTTCATATAACTGGGCGAGTCACACAATCGCAGAGGGATACAGAATAGAATTTTCCCTGTTACCACCAGCTAGATTCCGGCTAATGTTCCCAAAGACGTGGAGTACAATTTCATTTATGGACAGATATTCAGAAATTGTTACTCAAAAGAGTTCCTGTCCCTACAGCGAAGCAATACCAGGGTCATTACTCCAGTCTCTTTTCTATAAAGAAGCCTTCATGAGAGTAACGTACTATTATCAACTTAAAGTCCTTCAATCAGTGGATGTGTACAGAAATTTTGGATTGAATCACTAAAATCAACCATCAACATGATAAACAAAAAAGCAGTTGTTTATGTTGGATTTAAAAGAGGCTATCATTTGGCTATTGACCTGCTTGAGTTTTGCAGTAGAGTGGGAAAAGTTTTCTATTTTCAGTTCCAGTGCTTCCCGTTCAGCCTTTCTGCTTTTTGAGTGTTCACAAAACTAGTAGCAGAGATGCAGTGTTTCCCCGAAAATAAGCCCTAGCAGGAATTTTCAGCCTTTCCGGCATAATGCTTAAATATAAGCTCTACCCCAAAAATAAGCCCTTGTCGTGGTTCAATAATGAAGTGTAAACGCAGCTAGAAAAAAAATAAAGAATACTGCAGGACACTTCATTATAGAAAGCAGACACTCCCTAACAGAGAGAAGACAGAAAACCCTGCAATCATACTAGCCATACCCCGAATGGGAGGACCTGCAGTGGAATTACAAGGACCTGCGGCTGAACGCACACACATCAGATTGCACACGCACCAGATCGCACACACAATCCTACATCAGATCACGCACACACACACCACATCCTGTGATACCTATTGCATCTGGCCTGCAGAGGAACCTGGGATGCAGTGCAATAGAGCACAAAGAGATGCAGTGGAATGCATGGAGGACCTGCGGTGGAATGCATCAATGCGTTCTATCACAGATTCTTCGATGTGTTCCACAGCAGGTCCTCTCACTCCATTGCAGTGCGTCCCAGGTTCTCCTGCCTGCCGGAAGCAATGGGTATCACTGGGTGTGTGCGTGATCTGATGTGGGATTGTGTGTGCGCAATCTGATGTATGTGAGTGCCGGCCGGAAGCAGGGAAGGACCGCTGTGGAGCATACCTACTGGGAGCGCCCACCAAAACTCACAGGAAGACCTGGGAGCGACGCAGACATCTGGGGTCTGGTAAGTATGATTCTCCTGGGAAGGGTGGTCTGCTTTTTTGGGGGGTTAACTTACACCCAACCCGTGTTTCACCAAGAATAATCCCTACCCCCAAAATAAGCCCTAGCGCATTTTTCGGGGTAAAAATTAATATAAGACAGTGTATCATTTTTGGGGAAACATGGTAGTAGTCTTTCTCTGAAAGAAAGGCATCATTATAATTCCATACCTGGATGACTTCCCGCTGGTAGCAGGCTCAGAGCAAGAACTAAAGGTCCAGTCACACTAAGCAACTTACCAGCGATCCCAACAACGATAGGGATCGCTGGTAAGTTGCTAGGAGGTTGCTGGTGAGCTGTCACACTGCGACGCTCCAGCGATCCCACCAGCAACCTGACCTGGCAGGGATCGCTGGAGCGTGGCTACACGAGTTGCTGGTGAGCTCACCAGCAACCAGTGACCAGCCCCCAGTCTCCTAGTTACAGCACACATCAGGTTAATTAACCCGATGTGTGCTGCAGCTAAATGTGCACAGAGCAGGGAGCAGCGCACACTGAGCGCTGGCTCCTTGCTCTCCTAGTTACAGCACACATCGGGTTAATTGCCTGATGTGTGCTGCAGCTATCTGTGCACAGAGCAGGAGCCGGCAGCACAGGCAGTGAGAGCGGAGGAGGCTGGTATCAAAGGTAAATATCGGGTAACCAAGGACAGGGCTTCTTGGTTACCCGATGTTTACATTAGTTACCAGCCTCAGCAGAAGCTGGCTCCCTGCTCACTGCACATTAGTTGTTGCTGTCTCGCTGTCACACACAGCGATCTGTGCTTCACAGCAGGACAGCAACAACTAAAAAATGGCCCAGGACATTCAGCAACAACCAACGACCTCACAGCAGGGGCCAGGTTGTTGCTGGATGTCACACACAGCAACATCGCTAGCAACATCACAAAAGTTGTTCGTTACCAGCGATGTTGCTAGCGATGTTGCTTAGTGTGACGGGGCCTTAACTCTACATCTCGAAATAACCTTGAGAACCCTAAAATGTTTAGGTTGGGTTGTAAATGAGCGGAAGTCAGACTTCTGGTTGGGCATTAGGGAGATCTTTCAAGGAGTGTTACTAGATTCCAGGAAGAGGTCATCTTTCCTTCCAGAAGAAAAGAGATTCACAATCAAACAGGATTATCTCCTTTCAATGAGAAGAACTGTGCACAATAAGGGGGGCCATGAGTGTCCTGGCTTTGATGTAAAAAATTTAAATAGACGTGGCTCCCACACTGTCAGAAGAAGATGGTCAGCAGTAATGATTAAATGTGATTTTTATTACGTGTTCCAGAGATCATATCTCCTTCTTCAGATAAATGATGCATGTACAAGGTGTGATGTACATGTGTGATTTATCTGAGGAAGGAGATGTGATCTCTGTAACACGTAATAAAATCACATTTAATCATTCTGCTGGCCATCTCCTTACGACAGCCCGGGAGCCACATCTATTTGAAATTTTGATGCTAACTCCTCGCGGTGCCTGCTGCAACCGTAACCTACACACTTTCAATAGCAGTTGTAACTGTTTTCACAACTGTATCAGGTGAGCGCACCTGATATTTATTCTATAAAGTTTGTAACGTTAGTACCCTATTAGCGCCTTTTGTCTTTTCAGTCGTCTTCACGTTGATCTGTCCTGGCTTTGACATTTTGCTTCTCCAATGTCCCGGTGGAACCAGTTTCACTCCAGATAATTTCAGCAGGCAGTTCTGTTAAGGTGGTGTCACACACAGCGACGATGACAACGACATCGCTGCTAAGTCGCCATTTGACCTCAACAGCGACGTCGCTGTTTGTGACACATAACAACGATCAGACCCCTGCTGCGAAATCGCTGCTCACTCCTGAATGTTCCAGGTCATTTTCTGATCGCTGCTATCCCGCTGCGCCATGATGATAAGCTCAGCATCCTTGTGTTTGACACCGCAGCAGCGACGGTCGCGACGACGCTGAAGGCAGTGACGTATGACTGAAGGCAGGACAAGGGCGTGTTTTTGCGGTGTATTTTGCAACGCCCCTACAACTCCGATTGGTGGTTTCAACAGCGTTCCGATTGGGTACCTTGCCGAAGGCTTTACAGTGATTTCATTCTTTAAGTTACATTCTTTGTTCCACTTAGTAGATTCTCTGTCTGGTGTCGCTAGTGTGTCGTTCTTTGTGGATATGAATGAAATGAAATAGAATGAATGAAAGCACTATGCGTCTTCCTTTGTTTAGCACGGTCACCCAATCAGGCGCCACTGTAGTGATCACCAATCGGAATAGAGGGGCGTGAAAAAAAGCAACACAAAGGCGCTGTAGCGATCACCAATCGGAACAGAGGGGCGTGAAAAGAGGCAACACAAAACATGTCTAGGGGTAAACACCACGCCTCTATCAAGGTCTGAGTCGTCGCACAGCGACGCGTGTGACACTGCACAACGACCGTCGAGGTCGCTATGATCGCTGCTCCGTCACTGCTTAAAATTACATGTTTGACAGCTTCCTAGCGATCATCTATGGTCGCTGTTACGTTACAGGAAATGGTGACGTAACAGCGACGTCGTTGTGTGTGAACCCAGCTTTAGTCTGGGACAATCAGCAGAGGTCTCTAGACAGAAGGATTACTCTGCCCCAATCAGTAAAGGATTCTCTGCATTGATGGACTCCCTAAAAAATTGCAAGAAGGAGTCCCTTGAGTCACCTATCCTTGTATTATATTAACCACCAATGTGAGTCAGTTAGGTTGCGGGGCACAAATGGGGAATCAGTATCATCAAGGAAGATTGTCGTTGAAGGTTCAAACCATATCCTCAAATAACAGAGTGCTGAGTGCTATCTGGAAAGCGCCTAAAATAAAAATCAGACCCTACTCAGAAGTTGTCATATAAAGGTCCCATCGGACAACATCACGGCAGTATCCTACATGCGCCATCAGAGAGGTCCAAGACACTGTCTGCTTCAGCCACTGACTGTGGAAAATGTTCAGCGCGTGGAGAATACGGTTCTCTCCATCACGGTGGTGCACTTAAGAGGATCAGAAAATCATATTGCACGCTACCTGAGCAGATTGCAGATAATAGCATCAGAAAGAAAGCTCAATGGGGAAGTATTTTACGAACTGGTCCATAAGTGGGGACATTCTCTGATAGACCTGTTTGCCTCCACAAGAAATATGAAGGTGAAAACATTCTTCTCCCTAAACCTAAGGGACAACCTGGTTGGAGTGGACACCCTGTCGCAGGTTTGGGATATGGATCTCTCATTAATCCCCAGAATTCTAAGGAAGTTTCATGAAGAACGAGCCACAGTGATCTTGGTAGTTTCATTTTGGCCAAGAAGCAGTTGGCCTTGGAGGATCCGGTCATACTGCCCTTGAGGAATGATCTGCTACATCATCAAGGTCCATTATTGCATCAGAATATATAACTACATCTATCAGCTTGGATTCTGAGAGGCAGATCCTAAAAGTGCAGGGCCTATCTGACCGGGTATCTCTACCCTCCAAGCAAGCAGAAAATTGGTGACTTTGGCAGTCCACAACAAGATCTAGAAGAAATTTTGTTCACAAATTAGTGGAGCTAGCATAGATACTTTTTGTCCAAACATTCCAAAAATCCTTGATTTGTTTGCAGGCAGCCTTCATTAAGGGTCTTAGAACATGCACTTTGAAGGTCCAGATATCAGCTATTAGGCAGGGACCACACGGGGCACTAGTGCGATCCACGCATGACATTCAGCTCACGCTGGCAGATCAGCGGGAGCCGAGTGTCATGCAAGTGTCCCTGCGACCTCAGCTGCGGGGAGCGGGACGGCACTCAGGAGGGGAGGGCCGGGTCTGAGGAGGGGAGGGCTGGAGCTGCGTAAAGGAGGGAGGGATTTATCTCCCTCTCTTCTCCGTAGGCGGCTATTGACATTCTCGCACTGCACTTGCGGTATATCGGTGTACCGCGAGTGCAGTGTGATCTTTCTCTCGCCCCATAGAGTTGAATGGGTGCGAGAGAAAGAGTCTCGCATTACAGTCGCAGCATTCTGCGATTTTCTCGGTCCGATTGGGGCTGAGAAAATAATCGCTCATGGGTGCTGGGACATAGGTTAATATTGGTCCGAGTGGAATGCGATGTTTTATCGCATTCCACTCGGTACGATTTTCATGCCATGTGGCTTAGGCCTTAGTGTTTTCTTTGACTCGTCTTTAGCCAGTCATCCATGGATTGCTAGATTTTCTAAGGTGATACAGAAACTAAAGGGGGCTTTACACGCTACGACATCGCTAATGCAAACTCGTTGGGGTCACGGAATTGGTGACGCACATCCGGCCGCATTAGCGATTCTATTGCGTGTGACACCGATGAGCGATTTTGCATCATTGCAAAAACGTGCAAAATCGCTCATCGGTGACATGGGGGTCCATTCTCAAAAATCGTTACTGCAGCAGTAACGAGGTTGTTCCTCGTTCCTGCGGCAGCACACATCGCTCCATGTGACGCCGCAGGAACGAGGAAGCTCTCCTTACCTGCCTCCCGGCCGCTATGCGGAAGGAAGGAGGTGGGCGGGATGTTACGTCCCGCTCAGCTCCGCCCCTCCGCTGCTATTGGGCGGCCGCTCAGTGACGTCGCTGTGACGCCGCACGGACCGCCCCCCTTAGAAAGGAGGCGGTTTGCCGGTCACAGCGACGTCGCTGGGCAGGTAAGTATGTGTGACGGGTCTTGGCGATGTTGTGCGGCACGGGCAGCGATTTGCCCGTGTCGCGCAACAGATGGGGCGGGTACCCACACTAGCGATATCGGGACCGATATCGCAGTGTGTAAAGCCCGCTTTAGGCCCACATTAAGAAAACCAGTTCTCCCTTGGGATCTTAACCTAGTTCTAAATGTCCTCTGCAAGCTCCCTTATGAGCCTATAGATTAGATTGCTATTAGCAAGCTTTCTTTTAATGGTGTTTCTGATGGCCATTACGACAGCAAGGAGGATAGGGAAAACTCATGCACTATCGACTAATGATCCTTATCTTCGAATCCTAGATGCCAGAATAATTCTTAAGTTGGATCCTGCTTTTTTCTTTCCAAGGTAGTTTTCCACTTTTAACTTGAATCAGGGGATTGTATTGACATCCTTCTGCCAGGGTTCTAAAACTCAAAAAGAGCACCATCTTCACTCACTGGATATTAGATGGACAGTGCAAGCATATCTGGAGGCAACTCTGAACTTGAGATTAGACTCAAATATTTTCATCCAATTTGGGGGCAAGAACAAGGCGAAGAAAGCTTCATGGGCAACCCTAGCTATATTTATTAGGTACGTTATTTGCTCAGCATACTCTTCAGAAGGTAGATCTTCTCCAGAGGTCATTAAGGCACACTTGAGCAGGGGCTTCTGTGGACCAAATTTGAAGGGCCGTAACTTGCTTAGGATTAAGCAGTTTTTGTAGGCATTTATAAATTGGACTATAGAAGGTGGCCCGATTCTACGCATCGGGTATTCTAGAATTTACGTATTGTGTAGTTAATGTATGATTTTTGTTATATATATATATATATATATAATATAATGTTGTTGTGTGTAGTTACCAAGTGTTTGTGTAGGGCGCTGTAAATGTTCTGAGTGTTGTCTGGGTGGGGGGGGGGGTGAGAGCGGTGTTGTTTGTGTGTTGCGTTGTTTGTAGAGCGCTGTGTGTCTGTAGCGTTGTGTGTGTGTGTGTGTGTTGCGTGGTTTGTGTGGGTGTGGGGTGTGTGTGTGTTTTGGGGGGAGGTATGTTTTGTGCAATGTGTGTGTTGTGCGGTATGTGCGTATATTTGTGTGTGCCGCGGTGTTTGTGTGTTGGGTGTTGTGTGTGTGCGGCGTTGTCTGTGTGTGTGGGTGTCTATGTATGTGTAGGGCAGTGTTTGTGGTTCCCAGTGTGTGTGGTGTGTTGTGCAGGGTGTGTGTGTGTGTGTTTTGGGGGGAGGTGTGCACCCCCCATCGTGCTCCATCCCCCATGCTGCGCACCCCCCATCGTGCTCCATCCCCGATGATGCGCACCCCCCATCGTGCTCCATCCCCCATGCTGCGCACCCCCCATCGTGCTCCATCCCCCATGCTGCGCACCCCCCATCGTGTTCCATCCCCCATGCTGCGCACTCCCCATCGTGCTCCATCCCCCATGCTGCGCACCCCCCATTGTGCTCCATCCCCCATGCTGCGCACTCCCCATCGTGCTCCATTCCCCATGCTGTGCACCCCCCATCGTGCTCCACAGTCACACATCAGACAGTATACACGCACACATCTGATCGCATACACTCACACACACACACTCCACTTCTCCCTGTGCGGTCCCAGCAGCTGTGCTGCACGCCGTGCTCCTCTGCCGACACTCACAGATCCGATCGCATACAGTCACACACACACACTCACACATCAGAACACACACACATCCGATCGCATACACGCACACACACACTGACGATATCGCACATACGCGCTCACACAATCACAACATCCGGAGATACCACATGCTTCCGGCCATGTGATCCTCCGGCAGGTCCAGGAAGGTCACTGCACAGTATCGCCGCTGAGAGGCAAGCGATATCACGGGATGTTGTGAGTGTGTGGATGCGATCTGATGTGTGTGTGAGGTGTGGGTGAGAGTGAGTGTGATCTGATGTGTGTGTGTGTGTGTGTGTGTCTGTTCTTATATGTGTGCGTGTGTGTGTGTTCCGCCGCTGCAGGACCTTGATGCGCTCACCTGGGAGCCGGTGTACGCTGGTAACCATGCTACAATATTACTCGATGTGTTACATGGTTACCAGCGTACCTCGCCCCCCGCTCGCATGGGAGCCCACTCCAGCGTACGCCGGCGTACGCTGATGTACGCTGATGTGGGCTCCCGGGGGTACAGCACTCAACTGGGAGTCGGTTCGGGGAATGCGTGCGGGGGGCGGGGCCAGAGCGAGCGTGCAATGCATGAGGGGGGCGGGGCGGAGGCGAGGCGAGCGGCCAATTCGTGCGGGGGGGCAGGGCCATGGCGAGCCCAGCGGCCAATCCGCTGTTTGTCACCGTAAGGACACAATTTTGGAGCAAGACAGACAGACAGAAAAAGGCAATTATATATATAGACTAGAAGGTGGTCCGATTCTACGCATCGGGTATTCTAGAATTTACGTATTGTGTAGTTCATGTATGATTTTTGTTATATATATATATATATATATAGATGTTGTTGTGTGTAGTTACCAAGTGTTTGTGTAGGGCACTGTACATGTTCTGAGTGTCGCGGGGGGTGAGAGCGGTGTTGTATGTGTGTTGCGTGTGTTGCGTTGTTTGTGGAGCGCTGTGTGTCTGTAGCGTTGTGTGTGTGTGTGTGTTGTGCGGTTTGTGTGTGTGTGGTGTGTTTTGGGGGGAGGTATGTTTTGAGCAATGTGTGTGTTGTGCAGTATGTGCGTATATTTGTGTGTGCAGCGTTGTCTGTGTGTGTGGGTGTCTGTGTAGGGCGTTGTTTGTGATTCCTAGTGTGTGTGTGTTGTGCAGTGCGCGTGTGTGTGTGTGTTGGGGGGAGGTGTGCACCTCCCATCGTACTCTATCCCCCATGCTGCGCACCCCCCATCGTGCTGCATCCCCCATGCTGCGCACTCCCAAACGTGCTCCATCCGCCATGCTGCGCACTCCCAAACGTGGTCCATCCGCCATGCTGCGCACTCCCAAACGTGCTCCATCCGCCATGCTGCGCACTCCCAAACGTGGTCCATCCGCCATGCTGCGCACTCCCAAACGTGCTCCATCCGCCATACTGCGCACTCCCCATCGTGCTGCATCCCCCATGCTGCGCACTCCCAAACGTGCTCCATCCGCCATGCTGCGCACTCCCCATCGTGCTCTATCCGCCATGCTGCACACTCCCAAACGTGCTCCATCCGCCATGCTGCGCACTCCCAAACGTGCTCCATCCGCCATGCTGCGCACCCCCTATCATGCTCCATCCGCCATGCTGCGCACTCCCAAACGTGCTCCACCCGCCATGCTGCGCACTCCCAAACGTGCTCCATCCGCCATGCTGCGCACTCCCAAACGTGCTCCATCCACCATGCTGCGCACTCCCAAACGTGGTCCATCCGCCATGCTGCGCACTCCCAAACGTGCTCCATCCGCCATGCTGCGCACTCCCAAACGTGCTCCATCCGCCATACTGCGCACTCCCCATCGTGCACCATCCGGCATGCTGCGCACTCCCAAACGTGCTCCATCCGCCATGCTGCGCACTCCCAAACGTGCTCCATCCGCCATGCTGCGCACTCCCAAACGTGGTCCATCCGCCATGCTGCGCACTTCCAAACGTGCTCCATCCGCCATGCTGCGCACTCCCAAACGTGCTCCATCCGCCATACTGCGCACTCCCAAACGTGCTCCATCCGCCATACTGCGCACTCCCCATCGTGCACCATCCGGCATGCTGCGCACTCCCAAACGTGCTCCATCCGTCATGCTGCGCACTCCCAAACGTGCTCCATCCGTCATGCTGCGCACTCCCAAACGTGCTCCATCCGCCATGCTGCGCACTCCCAAACGTGCTCCATCCGCCATGCTGCGCACCCCCCATCATGCTCCATCCGCTTGGGAGTGCGCAGCATGCCGGATGGTGCACGATGGGGAGTGCGCAGTATGGCGGATGGAGCACGTTTGGGAGTGCGCAGTATGGCGGATGGACCACGTTTGGGAGTGCGCAGCATGGCGGATGGACCACGTTTGGGAGTGCGCAGCATGGCGGATGGACCACGTTTGGGAGTGCGCAGCATGGCGGATGGACCACGTTTGGGAGTGCGCAGCATGGCGGATGGAGCACGTTTGGGAGTGCGCAGCATGGCGGATGGAGCACGTTTGGGAGTGCGCAGCATGGCGGATGGAGCATGATGGGGGGTGCGCAGCATGGCGGATGGAGCACGTTTGGGAGTGCGCAGCATGGCGGATGGAGCACTTTTGGGAGTGTGCAGCATGGCGGATAGAGCACGATGGGGAGTGCGCAGCATGGCGGATGGAGCACGTTTGGGAGTGCGCAGCATGGGGGATGGAGCACGTTTGGGAGTGTGCAGCATGGCGGATAGAGCACGATGGGGAGTGCGCAGCATGGCGGATGGAGCACGTTTGGGAGTGCGCAGCATGGGGGATGCAGCACGATGGGGAGTGCGCAGTATGGCGGATGGAGCACGTTTGCTCAGCCTCTCTCCTTCCAGCCTCCCTCAGCATCAGCCTCCCCCTCCCAGCCTTCCCCAAGATCAGCCTCTCTGCTCCCAGCCTCCTCCAGCACGCCGTGCTCCTCTGCCGACACTCACCCACACCCGATCGCATCCACTCACCCACACAACCGATCGCATCCACTCACCCACACAACCGATCGCATCCACTCACACACACCCGATCGCATACACTCACACACACAGACACTGACGATATTGCACATACGCGCTGATACTCACAACATCCGGGGATATCACATGCTTCTGGCCATGTGATCCTCCGTCAGGTCCTGGAAGCTCACAGCACAATATCGCCGCCGAGAAGCAAGCGATATCCCAGGATGTTGTGAGTATTTGGATGCGATGTGATGTGTGAGGTGTGTGTGAGTGTGATCTGATTTGTGTGTGTGTGTGTGCTGTTATGTTATGTATGTTCCGCAGCTGCAGGACCTTGATGTGTGGATGCGATGTGATGTGTGTGTGAGGTGTGTGTGAGAGTGAGTGTGAGCCGGTGTACACTGGTAACTATGATACACATCGGGTAACTAAGGGACCTTAGTTACCCGATGTGTATAATGGTTACCAGCTTTCACGGCCTCCGTTAAGATCCCAGCATCGCAAGGTTATGTCTGGCGCTGCCGGGATCCTGACGGAGCCGGTGTAGAAGCAAGCGATATCCCAGCATGTTGTGATGTGTGAGGTGTGTGTGAGAGTGAGTGTGAGAGTGAGTGTGATCTGATGTGTGTGTGTACTCACCTGGGAATCGGAGCCCCGTGTCAGTTGGGCCAGAGCGAGCGTGCATTGCGTGAGGGGGGCGGGGCCTGCAGAGAGCCGGGGCGAGAGGCCAATCCGTGTGGGGGGGCGGGGCCATGGCGAGCCCAGCGGCCAATCCGCTTTGTGTCACCGTAAGGACACAATTTCGGAGCATGACAGACAGACAGATAGACAGACAGACAGACAGACAGACAGAATAAGGCAATTATATATATAGATGTTTTGTCAGGTCAACAAACTGCTTTTGGGAGGAAAGTGCAGTAATCAAAGCAAAAGGTGGCTACTTTGAAGAACCTAGAATATAAGACATATTTTCAGTTGTTTCACACTTTTTTTTTTATTAAGTATTTAATTCCACATGTGTTAATTCATAGTTTTGATGCCTTCAATGTGAATCTACAATTTTCATGAAAATAAAGAAAACTCTTAGAATGAGAAGGTGTGTCCAAACATTTGGTCTGTACTGTGTGTATGTATGTATATATAGTGGTCCAAAAGTAGGTGGACAGAAAATATTTATTTTGATTTATATTAAATTTTATTCTGAACAATAATACAAAAGCCCTTAAATTTTATCAACGCAGGTGCTCAAACTGTTTTCCATTACAATTTGCACAGCTTTGAAGTCTGCCTCTTAACGCTTCGACAAACATTTATGCACAAGTCTCTTTGGGTATTCATTTCTTGAAATACATCTCTTATGTAATTTTTCAAATCATTGACAATTTTTGGTTTTCGACTATAAACTTTGTCCTTGTACTCGCCAAAAGGAAAAAATCCATTGGGGTCAAGTCTGGTGAACGTGTCGGCCAATCCATTTATTAGGAAATGTTTCATCAAGATACTCGCGGACTACTCTAGAATAATGTGGAGGTGCCCCATATTGTTGGAAATAAAGGTTATTTGAATTACCGTATTTTTCGGACCATAAGACGCACTTTTTTCCCCCCAAATGTTGGGGGAAAGTTGGGGGTGCGTCTTATGGTCTGACTGTGGCTGCGGGGAATGAGGGTGCTGCGGTGGAGCGGGTCATCAGGGGCACGAGCAGGCTACTATAGCAGCCTGCTGTGACCACGTGTGCCTGCTCATTACATATGCACGCCCATCCTCCCGCCCATTTCTCAGCGCAGAAGCCGGCGCTGACAGGTGGGCGGGAGGACGAGCGGGGACGCGCGCATAGCAAAGAGCCGGTCCACATGATCACCCCTGGCAATTACAGCCTGGAGTCATCATCAGCGCGGGTGCAGTGAATCAGTACACTCACCCGTCCCCGTGTGTGGAGCCGTTCCCCCGCAGCACGCGATGTCTTCCTGTCTGTGCCGGTCAGCTGATCGGCACAGACAGGAAGACATCGCGTGCTGCAGGGGAACGGCTCCACACACAGGTCAGTGGTGCAGAGAGGAAGATGATCGGCTGCAGGGAGTGAGGAAAAGGTGAGTATAAACGTTTGTTTTTTTTCTCTGTGCTATAGGATACAGGCCATATACCAGGATGGTATATGAGCACGATGGGGGCATATAGCAGGATGGGACTATATGAGCAGGAGGGATGGGGGGTATATGAACAGGATGGGGGGTATATGAACAGGATGGGGGGTATATGAACAGAATGGGGGGTATATGAACAGGATGGGGGGGTATATGAACAGGATGGGGGTATATGAACAAGATGCTGGTATATGAACAGGATGCGGGTATATGAACAGGATGCGGGTATATGAACAGGATGCGGGTATATGAACAGGATGCGGGTATATGAACAGGATGGGGGTATATGAACAGGATGGATGGGGGGTATATGAACAGGATGGGGGTATATGAACAGGATGGGAGTATATGAGCAGGATGGATGGGGAGTATATGAACAGGATGGGGGTATATGAACAGGATGGGGGTATATGAGCAGGATGGGAGTATATGAGCAGGATGGGGGAATATGAACAGGATGGGGTATATGAACAGGATGGGGTTTATGAATAGGATGGCGGAATATGAGCAGGATGCTGGTATATAAGCAGGATGGGGGTATATGAGCAGGATGGGGGTTTATAGCAGGATCATATACAAGGCAGGCAGGATCATTACCAGGATGGGGTATCTTAGTAGAGAATTTGGGGACATTACCCCCATAACAGTGTCAGCAGCAAATCCTCGCCCCATAACAGTGTGTCATGACCACATTTTTTTGCTTAAAGGTTTATTTTCCTATTTTCCTCCTCTAAAACCTGGGTGCGTCTTATAGTCCGGTGCGTCTTATAGTCTGAAAAATACGGTAGGCTGTTGCTGTAACTGGGGAACAACTTGATTCATTAGAATTTCGAGATACTTATCTCCTGTGACTGTTCCATCAACAAATATTGGTCCTAAAACACCAAAACTTGAAATACCACCCCAAACATTGACACCAGGCTCATTTAGTGGTTGTACTAATGTTAAATGCATGTTCTCATTATACCAGTAAAT